>NW_022881710.1:300000-401457 GCF_009870125.1 Drosophila pseudoobscura | reverse complement strand
AACGTAATTCGTCAGCGGGGATAAATTGTCTGCCAGCGGAGATAAGTTGTCCGCCAGCGGAAATAGATTTCCCGGCACCGGAAATAAGTTTTCCGCCAGCGGAGAGACGTATTTCGTTAGCAGAGATATGTTGTCTGGCAGGGGATATAGATTTCCCGCCGCCGGAGATAAGTTTTCTGCCAGCGTAGAGACGTATTTCGTTAGCAGAGATAAGTTGTCTGGCAGGGGATATAGATTTCCCGCCGCCGGAGATAAGTTTTCTGCCAGCGTAGAGACGTATTTCGTCAGCAGAGATAAGTTGTCCGGCAGGGGATATAGATTTCCCGCCGCCGGAGGTAAATGTTCTGCCAGCGGAGATTAGTTTTCTGGCGGCGGAGAAACGTAATTCGTCAGCGGGGATAAATTGTCTGCCAGCGGAGATAAGTTGTCCGCCAGCGGATATAGATTTCCCGGCACCGGAAATAAGTTTTCTGCAAGCGGAAGATGTATTTCGTCACCAGAGATAAGTTTTCTGCAAGCGGAGAGACGTATTTCGTCAGCAGAGATAAGTTGTCCGGCAGGGGATAAAGATTTCCCGCCACCGGAAATAAGTTTTAAGCCAGCGGAGAGACGTATTTCGTTAGAAGAGATAAGTTGTCTGGCAGGGGATATAGATTTCCCGCCGCCGGAGATAAGTTTTCTGCCAGCGGAGAGACGTATTTCGTTAGCAGATATAAGATGTCCGGCAGCGGATATAGATTTCCCGCCGCCGCAGATAAGTTTTCCGCCAGCGGAGAGACGTATTTCGTCAGCAGAGATAAGTGTTCTGGCAGGGGATATAGATTTCCCGCCGCCGGAGATAAGTTTTCTGCCAGGGTAGAGACGTATTTCGTCAGCAGAGATAAGTTGTCTGGCAGGGGATATAGATTTCCCGCCGCCGGAGGTAAATGTTCTGCCAGCGGAGATTAGTTTTCTGGTGGCGGAGAAACGTAATTCGTCAGCGGGGATAAATTGTCTGCCAGCGGAGATAAGTTGTCCGCCAGCGGATATAGATTTCCCGGCACCGGAAATATGTTTTCTGCAAGCGGAAGATGTATTTCGTCACCAGAGATAAGGTTTCTGCAAGCGGAGAGACGTATTTCGTCAGCAGAGATAAGTTGTCCGGCAGGGGATATAGATTTCCCGCCACCGTAAATAAGTTTTCCGCCAGCGGAGAGACGTATTTCGTTAGCAGAGATAAGATGTCCGGCAGGGGATATAGATTTCCCGCCGCCGGAGATAAGTTTTCTGCCAGCGTAGAGACGTATTTCGTCAGCAGAGATAAGTTGTCCGGCAGGGGATATAGATTTCCCGCCGCCGGAGGTAAATGTTCTGCCAGCGGAGATTAGTTTTCTGGCCGCGGAGAAACGTAATTCGTCAGCGGGGATAAATTGTCTGCCAGCGGAGATAAGTTGTCTGCCAGCGGATATAGATTTCCCGGCACCGGAAATAAGTTTTCTGCAAGCGGAAGATGTATTTCGTCACCAGAGTTAAGTTTTCCGCCAGCGGAGAGACGTATTTCGTTATCAGAGATAAGTTGTCCGGCAGGGGATATAGATTTCCCGCCACCGGAAATAAGTTTTCCGCCAGCGGAGAGACGTATTTCGTTAGCAGAGATAAGTTGTCCGGCAGGGGATATAGATTTCCCGCCACCGGAAATAAGTTTTCCGCCAACGGAGAGACGTATTTCGTCAGCAGAGATAAGTTGTCTGGCAGGGGATATAGATTTCCCGCCGCCGGAGATAAGTTTTCTGCAAGCGGAGAGACGTATTTTGTCAGTAGAGATAAGTTGTCCGGCAGGGGATATATATTTCCCGCCACGAGAAATAAGTTTTCCGCCAGCGGAGAGACGTATTTCGTTAGAAGAGATAAGTGGTCTGGCAGGGGATATAGATTATCCGCCGCCGGAGATAAGTTTTCTGCCAGCGGAGAGACCTATTTCGTTAGCAGATATAAGATGTCCGGCAGCGGATATAGATTTCCCGCCGCCGGAGATAAGTTTTCCGCCAGCGGAGAGACGTATTTCGTTAGAAGAGATAAGTGGTCTGGCAGGGGATATAGATTTCCCGCCGCCGGAGGTAAATGTTCTGCCAGCGGAGATTAGTTTTCTGGCGGCGGAGAAACGTAATTCGTCAGCGGGGATAAATTGTCTGCCAGCGGAGATAAGTTGTCCGCCAGCGGAAATAGATTTCCCATCACCGGAAATAAGTTTTCCGCCAGCGGAGAGACGTATTTCGTTAGCAGAGATAAGTTGTCTGGCAGGGGATATAGATTTCCCGCCGCCGGAGATAAGTTTTCTGCCAGCGTAGAGACGTATTTCGTCAGCAGAGATAAAATGTCCGGCAGGGGATATAGATTTCCCGCCGCCGGAGGTAAATGTTCTGCCAGCGGAGATTAGTTTTCTGGCGGTGGAGAAACGTAATTCGTCAGCGGGGATAAATTGTCTGCCAGCGGAGATAAGTTGTCCGCCAGCGGATATAGATTTCCCGGCACCGGAAATAAGTTTTCTGCAAGCGGAAGATGTATTTCGTCACCAGAGATAAGTTTTCTGCAAGCGGAGAGACGTATTTCGTCAGCAGAGATAAGTTGTCCGGCAGGGGATAAAGATTTCCCGCCACCGGAAATAAGTTTTCCGCCAGCGGAGAGACGTATTTCGTTAGCAGAGATAAGTTGTCTGGCAGGGGATATAGATTTCCCGCCGCCGGAGATAAGTTTTCTGCCAGCGTAGAGACGTATTTCGTCAGCAGAGATAAGTGGTCTGGCAGGGGATATAGATTTCCCGCCGCCGGAGATAAGTTTTCTGCCAGCGGAGAGACGTATTTCGTTAGCAGATATAAGATGTCCGGCAGCGGATATAGATTTCCCGCCGCCGGAGATAAGTTTTCCGCCAGCGGAGAGACGTATTTCGTCAGCAGAGATAAGTGGTCTGGCAGGGGATATAGATTTCCCTCCGCCGGAGAAAAGTTTTCTGCAAGCGGAGAGACGTATTTTGTCAGTGGAGATAAGTTGTCCGGCAGGGGATATATATTTCCCGCCACGAGAAATAAGTTTTCCGCCAGCGGAGAGACGTATTTCGTTAGAAGAGATAAGTTGTCTGGCAGGGGATATAGATTTCCCGCCGCCGGAGATAAGTTTTCTGCCAGCGGAGAGACGTATTTCGTTAGCAGATATAAGATGTCCGGCAGCGGATATAGATTTCCCGCCGCCGGAGATAAGTTTTCCGCCAGCGGAGAGACGTATTTCGTCAGCAGAGATAAGTGTTCTGGCAGGGGATATAGATTTCCCGCCGCCGGAGATAAGTTTTCTGCCAGGGTAGAGACGTATTTCGTCAGCAGAGATAAGTTGTCTGGCAGGGGATATAGATTTCCCGCCGCCGGAGGTAAATGTTCTGCCAGCGGAGATTAGTTTTCTGGCGGCGGAGAAACGTAATTCGTCAGCGGGGATAAATTGTCTGCCAGCGGAGATAAGTTGTCCGCCAGCGGATATAGATTTCCCGGCACCGGAAATAAGTTTTCTGCAAGCGGAAGATGTATTTCGTCACCAGAGTTAAGTTTTCCGCCAGCGGAGAGACGTATTTCGTTATCAGAGATAAGTTGTCCGGCAGGGGATATAGATTTCCCGCCACCGGAAATAAGTTTTCCGCCAGCGGAGAGACGTATTTCGTTAGCAGAGATAAGTTGTCCGGCAGGGGATATAGATTTCCCGCCACCGGAAATAAGTTTTCCGCCAACGGAGAGACGTATTTCGTCAGCAGAGATAAGTTGTCTGGCAGGGGATATAGATTTCCCGCCGCCGGAGATAAGTTTTCTGCAAGCGGAGACACGTATTTTGTCAGTAGAGATAAGTTGTCCGGCAGGGGATATATATTTCCCGCCACGAGAAATAAGTTTTCCGCCAGCGGAGAGACGTATTTCGTTAGAAGAGATAAGTGGTCTGGCAGGGGATATAGATTATCCGCCGCCGGAGATAAGTTTTCTGCCAGTGGAGAGACGTATTTCGTTAGCAGATATAAGATGTCCGGCAGCGGATATAGATTTCCCGCCGCCGGAGGTAAATGTTCTGCCAGCGGAGATTAGTTTTCTGGCGGTGGAGAAACGTAATTCGTCAGCGGGGATAAATTGTCCGGCAGGAGATATATATTTCCCGCCAGCGGAGAGACGTATTTCGTTAGCAGACATAAGTTGTCAGGCCGGGGATATTAACTTCTCGCCGCCGGAAATAAGTTTTTTGCAAGCGAAGGGATGTATTTCGTCAGCAGAGATAAGTTTTCTGCCAGCGTAGAGACGTATTTCGTCAGCAGAGATAAGTTGTCCGGCAGGGGATATAGATTTCCCGCCGCCGGAGGTAAATGTTCTGCCAGCGGAGATTAGTTTTCTGGCCGCGGAGAAACGTAATTCGTCAGCGGGGATAAATTGTCTGCCAGCGGAGATAAGTTGTCTGCCAGCGGATATAGATTTCCCGGCACCGGAAATAAGTTTTCTGCAAGCGGAAGA
Source organism: Drosophila pseudoobscura (assembly GCF_009870125.1). Classification (NCBI taxonomy): domain Eukaryota; kingdom Metazoa; phylum Arthropoda; class Insecta; order Diptera; family Drosophilidae; genus Drosophila; species Drosophila pseudoobscura. The sequence continues at coordinate 396,946 of NW_022881710.1, read as the reverse complement.
TGTATTTCGTCACCAGAGTTAAGTTTTCCGCCAGCGGAGAGACGTATTTCGTTATCAGAGATAAGTTGTCCGGCAGGGGATATAGATTTCCCGCCACCGGAAATAAGTTTTCCGCCAGCGGAGAGACGTATTTCGTTAGCAGAGATAAGTTGTCCGGCAGGGGATATAGATTTCCCGCCACCGGAAATAAGTTTTCCGCCAACGGAGAGACGTATTTCGTCAGCAGAGATAAGTTGTCTGGCAGGGGATATAGATTTCCCGCCGCCGGAGATAAGTTTTCTGCAAGCGGAGAGACGTATTTTGTCAGTAGAGATAAGTTGTCCGGCAGGGGATATATATTTCCCGCCACGAGAAATAAGTTTTCCGCCAGCGGAGAGACGTATTTCGTTAGAAGAGATAAGTGGTCTGGCAGGGGATATAGATTATCCGCCGCCGGAGATAAGTTTTCTGCCAGCGGAGAGACCTATTTCGTTAGCAGATATAAGATGTCCGGCAGCGGATATAGATTTCCCGCCGCCGGAGATAAGTTTTCCGCCAGCGGAGAGACGTATTTCGTTAGAAGAGATAAGTGGTCTGGCAGGGGATATAGATTTCCCGCCGCCGGAGGTAAATGTTCTGCCAGCGGAGATTAGTTTTCTGGCGGCGGAGAAACGTAATTCGTCAGCGGGGATAAATTGTCTGCCAGCGGAGATAAGTTGTCTGCCAGCGGATATAGATTTCCCGGCACCGGAAATAAGTTTTCTGCAAGCGGAAGATGTATTTCGTCACCAGAGTTAAGTTTTCCGCCAGCGGAGAGACGTATTTCGTTATCAGAGATAAGTTGTCCGGCAGGGGATATAGATTTCCCGCCGCCGGAGGTAAATGTTCTGCCAGCGGAGATTAGTTTTCTGGCCGCGGAGAAACGTAATTCGTCAGCGGGGATAAATTGTCTGCCAGCGGAGATAAGTTGTCTGCCAGCGGATATAGATTTCCCGGCACCGGAAATAAGTTTTCTGCAAGCGGAAGATGTATTTCGTCACCAGAGTTAAGTTTTCCGCCAGCGGAGAGACGTATTTCGTTATCAGAGATAAGTTGTCCGGCAGGGGATATAGATTTCCCGCCACCGGAAATAAGTTTTCCGCCAGCGGAGAGACGTATTTCGTTAGCAGAGATAAGTTGTCCGGCAGGGGATATAGATTTCCCGCCACCGGAAATAAGTTTTCCGCCAACGGAGAGACGTATTTCGTCAGCAGAGATAAGTTGTCTGGCAGGGGATATAGATTTCCCGCCGCCGGAGATAAGTTTTCTGCAAGCGGAGAGACGTATTTTGTCAGTAGAGATAAGTTGTCCGGCAGGGGATATATATTTCCCGCCACGAGAAATAAGTTTTCCGCCAGCGGAGAGACGTATTTCGTTAGAAGAGATAAGTGGTCTGGCAGGGGATATAGATTATCCGCCGCCGGAGATAAGTTTTCTGCCAGTGGAGAGACGTATTTCGTTAGCAGATATAAGATGTCCGGCAGCGGATATAGATTTCCCGCCGCCGGAGGTAAATGTTCTGCCAGCGGAGATTAGTTTTCTGGCGGTGGAGAAACGTAATTCGTCAGCGGGGATAAATTGTCCGGCAGGAGATATATATTTCCCGCCAGCGGAGAGACGTATTTCGTTAGCAGACATAAGTTGTCAGGCCGGGGATATTAACTTCTCGCCGCCGGAAATAAGTTTTTTGCAAGCGAAGGGATGTATTTCGTCAGCAGAGATAAGTTTTCTGCCAGCGTAGAGACGTATTTCGTCAGCAGAGATAAGTTGTCCGGCAGGGGATATAGATTTCCCGCCGCCGGAGGTAAATGTTCTGCCAGCGGAGATTAGTTTTCTGGCCGCGGAGAAACGTAATTCGTCAGCGGGGATAAATTGTCTGCCAGCGGAGATAAGTTGTCTGCCAGCGGATATAGATTTCCCGGCACCGGAAATAAGTTTTCTGCAAGCGGAAGATGTATTTCGTCACCAGAGTTAAGTTTTCCGCCAGCGGAGAGACGTATTTCGTTATCAGAGATAAGTTGTCCGGCAGGGGATATAGATTTCCCGCCACCGGAAATAAGTTTTCCGCCAGCGGAGAGACGTATTTCGTTAGCAGAGATAAGTTGTCCGGCAGGGGATATAGATTTCCCGCCACCGGAAATAAGTTTTCCGCCAACGGAGAGACGTATTTCGTCAGCAGAGATAAGTTGTCTGGCAGGGGATATAGATTTCCCGCCGCCGGAGATAAGTTTTCTGCAAGCGGAGAGACGTATTTTGTCAGTAGAGATAAGTTGTCCGGCAGGGGATATATATTTCCCGCCACGAGAAATAAGTTTTCCGCCAGCGGAGAGACGTATTTCGTTAGAAGAGATAAGTGGTCTGGCAGGGGATATAGATTATCCGCCGCCGGAGATAAGTTTTCTGCCAGCGGAGAGACCTATTTCGTTAGCAGATATAAGATGTCCGGCAGCGGATATAGATTTCCCGCCGCCGGAGATAAGTTTTCCGCCAGCGGAGAGACGTATTTCGTTAGAAGAGATAAGTGGTCTGGCAGGGGATATAGATTTCCCGCCGCCGGAGGTAAATGTTCTGCCAGCGGAGATTAGTTTTCTGGCGGCGGAGAAACGTAATTCGTCAGCGGGGATAAATTGTCTGCCAGCGGAGATAAGTTGTCCGCCAGCGGAAATAGATTTCCCATCACCGGAAATAAGTTTTCCGCCAGCGGAGAGACGTATTTCGTTAGCAGAGATAAGTTGTCTGGCAGGGGATATAGATTTCCCGCCGCCGGAGATAAGTTTTCTGCCAGCGTAGAGACGTATTTCGTCAGCAGAGATAAAATGTCCGGCAGGGGATATAGATTTCCCGCCGCCGGAGGTAAATGTTCTGCCAGCGGAGATTAGTTTTCTGGCGGTGGAGAAACGTAATTCGTCAGCGGGGATAAATTGTCTGCCAGCGGAGATAAGTTGTCCGCCAGCGGATATAGATTTCCCGGCACCGGAAATAAGTTTTCTGCAAGCGGAAGATGTATTTCGTCACCAGAGATAAGTTTTCTGCAAGCGGAGAGACGTATTTCGTCAGCAGAGATAAGTTGTCCGGCAGGGGATAAAGATTTCCCGCCACCGGAAATAAGTTTTCCGCCAGCGGAGAGACGTATTTCGTTAGCAGAGATAAGTTGTCTGGCAGGGGATATAGATTTCCCGCCGCCGGAGATAAGTTTTCTGCCAGCGTAGAGACGTATTTCGTCAGCAGAGATAAGTGGTCTGGCAGGGGATATAGATTTCCCGCCGCCGGAGATAAGTTTTCTGCCAGCGGAGAGACGTATTTCGTTAGCAGATATAAGATGTCCGGCAGCGGATATAGATTTCCCGCCGCCGGAGATAAGTTTTCCGCCAGCGGAGAGACGTATTTCGTCAGCAGAGATAAGTGGTCTGGCAGGGGATATAGATTTCCCTCCGCCGGAGAAAAGTTTTCTGCAAGCGGAGAGACGTATTTTGTCAGTGGAGATAAGTTGTCCGGCAGGGGATATATATTTCCCGCCACGAGAAATAAGTTTTCCGCCAGCGGAGAGACGTATTTCGTTAGAAGAGATAAGTTGTCTGGCAGGGGATATAGATTTCCCGCCGCCGGAGATAAGTTTTCTGCCAGCGGAGAGACGTATTTCGTTAGCAGATATAAGATGTCCGGCAGCGGATATAGATTTCCCGCCGCCGGAGATAAGTTTTCCGCCAGCGGAGAGACGTATTTCGTCAGCAGAGATAAGTGTTCTGGCAGGGGATATAGATTTCCCGCCGCCGGAGATAAGTTTTCTGCCAGGGTAGAGACGTATTTCGTCAGCAGAGATAAGTTGTCTGGCAGGGGATATAGATTTCCCGCCGCCGGAGGTAAATGTTCTGCCAGCGGAGATTAGTTTTCTGGCGGCGGAGAAACGTAATTCGTCAGCGGGGATAAATTGTCTGCCAGCGGAGATAAGTTGTCCGCCAGCGGATATAGATTTCCCGGCACCGGAAATAAGTTTTCTGCAAGCGGAAGATGTATTTCGTCACCAGAGTTAAGTTTTCCGCCAGCGGAGAGACGTATTTCGTTATCAGAGATAAGTTGTCCGGCAGGGGATATAGATTTCCCGCCACCGGAAATAAGTTTTCCGCCAGCGGAGAGACGTATTTCGTTAGCAGAGATAAGTTGTCCGGCAGGGGATATAGATTTCCCGCCACCGGAAATAAGTTTTCCGCCAACGGAGAGACGTATTTCGTCAGCAGAGATAAGTTGTCTGGCAGGGGATATAGATTTCCCGCCGCCGGAGATAAGTTTTCTGCAAGCGGAGACACGTATTTTGTCAGTAGAGATAAGTTGTCCGGCAGGGGATATATATTTCCCGCCACGAGAAATAAGTTTTCCGCCAGCGGAGAGACGTATTTCGTTAGAAGAGATAAGTGGTCTGGCAGGGGATATAGATTATCCGCCGCCGGAGATAAGTTTTCTGCCAGTGGAGAGACGTATTTCGTTAGCAGATATAAGATGTCCGGCAGCGGATATAGATTTCCCGCCGCCGGAGGTAAATGTTCTGCCAGCGGAGATTAGTTTTCTGGCGGTGGAGAAACGTAATTCGTCAGCGGGGATAAATTGTCCGGCAGGAGATATATATTTCCCGCCAGCGGAGAGACGTATTTCGTTAGCAGACATAAGTTGTCAGGCCGGGGATATTAACTTCTCGCCGCCGGAAATAAGTTTTTTGCAAGCGAAGGGATGTATTTCGTCAGCAGAGATAAGTTTTCTGCCAGCGTAGAGACGTATTTCGTCAGCAGAGATAAGTTGTCCGGCAGGGGATATAGATTTCCCGCCACCGGAAATAAGTTTTCCGCCAGCGGAGAGACGTATTTCGTTAGCAGAGATAAGTTGTCCGGCAGGGGATATAGATTTCCCGCCACCGGAAATAAGTTTTCCGCCAACGGAGAGACGTATTTCGTCAGCAGAGATAAGTTGTCTGGCAGGGGATATAGATTTCCCGCCGCCGGAGATAAGTTTTCTGCAAGCGGAGACACGTATTTTGTCAGTAGAGATAAGTTGTCCGGCAGGGGATATATATTTCCCGCCACGAGAAATAAGTTTTCCGCCAGCGGAGAGACGTATTTCGTCAGCAGAGATAAGTTGTCTGGCAGGGGATATAGATTTCCCGCCGCCGGAGATAAGTTTTCTGCCAGCGGAGAGACGTATTTCGTTAGCAGATATAAGATGTCCGGCAGCGGATATAGATTTCCCGCCGCCGGAGATAAGTTTTCCGCCAGCGGAGAAACGTATTTCGTTAGAAGAGATAAGTGGTCTGGCAGGGGATATAGATTACCCGCCGCCGGAGATAAGTTTTCTGCCAGTGGAGAGACGTATTTCGTTAGCAGATATAAGATGTCCGGCAGCGGATATAGATTTCCCGCCGCCGGAGGTAAATGTTCTGCCAGCGGAGATTAGTTTTCTGGCGGTGGAGAAACGTAATTCGTCAGCGGGGATAAATTGTCCGGCAGGAGATATATATTTCCCGCCAGCGGAGAGACGTATTTCGTTAGCAGACATAAGTTGTCAGGCCGGGGATATTAACTTCTCGCCGCCGGAAATAAGTTTTTTGCAAGCGAAGGGATGTATTTCGTCAGCAGAGATAAGTTTTCCGCCAGCGGAGAGACGTATTTCGTTAGCAGAGTTAAGTTGTCCGGCAGGGGATATAGATTTCCCGCCACCGGAAATAAGTTTTCCGCCAGCGGAGAGACGTATTTCGTTAGCAGAGATAAGTTGTCTGGCAGGGGATATAGATTTCCCGCCGCCGGAGGTAAATGTTCTGCCAGCGGAGATTAGTTTTCAGGCGGCGGAGAAACCTAATTCGTCAGCGGGGATAAATTGTCTGGCAGGGGATATATATTTCCCGCCAACGGAAATAAGTTTTCCGCCAGCGGAGAGACGTATTTCGTTAGCAGAGATATGTTGTCAGGCCGGGGATATAAACTTCTCGCCGCCGGAAATAAGTTTTTTGCAAACGGAGAGATGTATTTCGTCAGCAGAGATAAGTTTTCCGCCAGCGGAGAGACGTATTTCGTTAGCAGAGATAAGTTGTCCGGCAGGGGATATAGATTGCCCGCCACCGGAAATAAGTTTTCCGCCAGCGGAGAGACGTATTTCGTTAGCAGAGATAAGATGTCCGGCAGGAGATATAGATTTCCCGCCGCCGGAGGTAAATGTTCTGCCAGCGGAGATAAGTTTTCTGGCGGCGGAGAAACGTAATTCGTCAGCGGGGATAAATTGTCTGCCAGCGGAGATAAGTTGTCCGCCAGCGGATATATATTTCCCGCCACGAGAAATAAGTTTTCCGCCAGCGGAGAGACGTATTTCGTTAGCAGAGATAAGTGTCCGGCAGCGGATATAGATTTCCCGCCGCCGGAGGTAAATGTTCTGCCAGCGGAGATAAGTTTTCTGCCGGCGGAGAAACGTAATTCGTCAGCGGGGATAAATTGTCCGGCAGGGGATATATATTTCCCGCCACCGGAATTAATTTTTCCGCCAGCGCAGAGACGTATTTCGTTAGCAGAGATAAGTTGTCCGGCAGGGGATATAGATTTCCCGCCACCGGAATTAAGTTTTCCGCCAGCGGAGAGACGTATTTCGTTAGCAGAGATAAGTTGTCAGGCCGGGGATATAAACTTCTCGCCGCCGGAGAAAAGTTTTCTGCAAGCGGAGAGACGTATTTTGTCAGTAGAGATAAGTTGTCCGGCAGGGGATATACATTTCCCGCCGCCGGAGGTAAATGTTCTGCCAGCGGAGATAAGTTTTCTGGCGGCGGAGAAACGTAATTCGTCAGCGGGGATAAATTGTCTGCCAGCGGAGATAAGTTGTCCGCCAGCGGATATATATTTCCCGCCACGAGAAATAAGTTTTCCGCCAGCGGAGAGACGTATTTCGTTAGCAGAGATAAGTGTCCGGCAGCGGATATAGATTTCCCGCCGCCGGAGGTAAATGTTCTGCCAGCGGAGATAAGTTTTCTGCCGGCGGAGAAACGTAATTCGTCAGCGGGGATAAATTGTCCGGCAGGGGATATATATTTCCCGCCACCGGAATTAAGTTTTCCGCCAGCGCAGAGACGTATTTCGTTAGCAGAGATAAGTTGTCCGGCAGGGGATATAGATTTCCCGGCACCGGAAATAAGTTTTCCGCCAGCGGAGAGACGTATTTCGTTAGCAGAGATAAGTTGTCAGGCCGGGGATATAAACTTCTCGCCGCCGGAGAAAAGTTTTCTGCAAGCGGAGAGACGTATTTTGTCAGTAGAGATAAGTTGTCCGGCAGGGGACATAGATTTCCCGCCACCGGAAATAAGTTTTCCGCCAGCGGAGAGATGTATTTCGTTAGCAGAGATAAGATGTCCGGCAGGAGATATAGATTTCCCGCCGCCGGAGGTAAATGTTCTGCCAGCGGAGATTAGTTTTCTGGCGGCGGAGAAACGTAATACGTCTCTACGCTGGCGGAAAACTTATCTCCGGTGGCGGGAAAATTATATCGACTTTTCTCCAGAGGGGGGGAGAAAAGTTTTCCGCCAGCGGATATAAATTTCCCGTCGCCGGAGATAAGTTTTCTGCCCGCGGATATAAATTTCCCGCTATCGCAGCTAAGTTTTCCGCCAGCGGAGAGATGTATTTTGTCAGCCGAGATAAGATGTCCGGCGGGGGATATAAATTTCCCGTCGCCGGAAGTAAATGTTTTGCCAGCGGAGATAAGTTTTCTGCCGGCGGAGAAACGAAGGTCGTCTGCGGAGATAAGTTGTCCGGCAGGGGGTATAAATTTCCCCCTCTGGAGAAAAGTTTTCCGGCAGCGGATATAAATTCCTCGCCGCCGGAAGTAAATAATCTGCCAGCGGAGATAAGTTTTCCAGAGGGGGGAGAAAAGTTTTCCGCCAGCGGATATAAATTTCCCGCCGCCGGAGATAAGTTTTCTGCCCGCGGAAAGACGTATTTTGTCAGAAAAGATAAGATAAGATAAGATGTCTGTCATCGGAGAAAAGTTTTCCGTCAGCGGATATAAATTTCCCGCTACCGCAGATAAGTTTTCCGCCAGCGGAGAGATGTATTTTGTCAGCCGAGATAAGATGTCCGGCAGGGGATATAAATTTCCCGTCGCCGGAAGTAAATGTTTTGCCAGCGGAGATAAGTTTTCTTCCGGCGGAGAAACGTAGGTCATCTGCGGGGATAAGTTGTCCGGCAGGGGGTATAAATTTCCCTCTCTGGTGAAAATTTTTCCGCCAGCGGATATAAATTTCCCGCCACCGGAGATAAGTTTTCCGCCAGCGGAGAGAAGTATTTTGTCAGCAGAGATAAGTTGTCCGGCAGGGGATATAAATTTCCCTCCGCCGGAGATAAGTTTTCTGCCAGCGTAGAGACGTATTTCGTTAGCAGAGATAAGTTGTCTGGCAGGGGATATAGATATTCCGGCAACGGAAATAAGTTTTCCGCCTGCGGAGAGACGTATTTTGTCAGCAGAGATAAGTTGTCTGGCAGGGGATATAGATTTCCCGCCGCCGGAAATAAGTTTTCCGCCAGCGGAGAGATGTATTTTGCTTGCCGAGATAAGATGTCCCGCCGCCGGAAGTAAATGTTTTGCCAGCGGAGATAAGTTTTCTGCCGGCGGAGAAACGTAGGTCGTCTGCGTAGATAAGTTCTCCGGCAGGGGGTATAAATTTCCCCTGCCAGACAATTTATCTCCGCTGACGAACTACGATTCTCCGCTGGCAGAAATCTTATCTCCGGCGGCGGGAAATTTATATCCCCTGACGGACAATTTATCCCCGCTGGCGAAATACGCCTCTCCGCTGGCGGAAAACTTATTGCCGGTAGCAGGAAATATATATCCCCTGCCGGACAACTTATCTCTGCTGACGAAATACGTCTCTACGCTGGCGGAAAACTTATCTCCGGTGGCGGGAAAATTATATCGACTTTTCTCCAGAGGGGGGGAGAAAAGTTTTCCGCCAGCGGATATAAATTTCCCGCCGCCGGAGATAAGTTTTGTGCCCGGGGATATAAATTTCCCGCTACCGCAGATAAGTTTTCCGCCAGCGTAGAGACGTATTTCGTCAGCAGAGATAAGTTGCCCGGCAGGGGATTTATATTTCCCGCCACCGGAAATAAGTTTTCCGCCAGCGGAGAGATGTATTTTGTTTGCCGAGATAAGATGTCCCGCCGCCGGAAGTAAATGTTTTGCCAGCGGAGATAAGTTTTCTGCCGGCGGAGAAACTTATGTCGTCTGCGTAGATAAGTTTTCCGCCAGCGGAGAGACGTATTTCTTTAGCAGAGATAAGTTGACAGGCCGGGGATAAAAATTTCTCGCCGCCGGAGATAAATTTTCTGCCAGCGGAAATAAGTTGTCCGCAAGCGGATATAGATTTCTCGGCACCGGAAATAAGTTTTCCTCCAACGAAGAGACGTATTTCGTAAGCAGAGATAAGTTGTCTGGCAGGGGATATAGATTTCCCGCCGCCGGAGATAAGTTTTTCGCCAGCGGATAGACGTATTTCGTTTGCAGAGATAAGTTGTCAGGCCGGGGATATAAATTTCTCGCCGCCGGAGATAGGTTTTCTGCAAGCGGAGCGATGTATTTTGTCAGCCGAGATAAGATGTCCGGCAGGGGATACAAATTTCCCGCCGCCGGAGGTAAATGTTCTGCCAGCGGAGATAAGTTTTCTGCCGGCGGAGATACGTAGTTCGTCTGCGGAGATAAGCTGTCCGGCAGGGGATATAAATTTCCCCCTCTGGAGAAAAGTTTTCCGCAAGCGGATATGAATTTCCCGCCACCGGAGATAAGTTTTCCGCAAGCGGATAGACGTATTTTGTCAGCAGAGATAAGTTGTCCGGCAGCGAAGATAAGATGTCTGTTATCGGAGAAAAGTTTTCCGCCATCGGATATAAATTTCCGCCACCGCAGATAAGTTTTCCGCCAGCGAAGAGATGTATTTTGTCAGCAGAGATAAGATGTCCGGCAGGTGATATAAATTCCTCGCCGCCATAAGTAAAGTAAGTAAATGTTCTGCCAGCGGAGATAAGTTTTCTGCCGGCGGAGAAACTTAATTCGTCAGCGAGGATAAATTGTCCGTCAGGGGATATAAAAAATTCCCGCCGCCGGAGATAAGATTTCTGCCAGCGGAGAACCGTAGTTCGTCAGCGGAGATAAATTGTCTTCCAGCGGAGATAAGTTGTCCGCCAGCGGATATAGATTTCCCGGCACCGGAAATAAGTTTTCCGCCAGCGGAGAGACGTATTTCGTCAGCAGAGATAAGTTGTCTGGCAGGGGATATAGAATTCCCGCAGCCGGAGATAAGTTTTCTGCCAGCGGATAGACGTACTCCGTTTGCAGAGATAAGTTGTCAGGCCGGGGATATAAATTTGTCGCCGCCGGAGATAAGTTTTCTGCAAGCGGAGAGACGTATTTTGTCAGCCGAGATAAGATGTCCGGCAGGGGATATAAATTTCCCGCCGCCGGAGGTAAATGTTCTGCCAGCGGAGATAAGTTTTCTGCCGGCGGAGAAACTTAGTTCGCCTGCGGATATAAGCTGTCCGGCAGGGGATATAAATTTCGCCCTCTGGAGAGAGTTTTCCGCAAGCGGATATGAATTTCCCGCCATTGCAGATAAGTTTTCCGCCAGCGAAGAGATGTATTTTGTCAGCAGAGATAAGATGTCGAAATACGTCTCTACGCTGGCGGAAAACTTATTTCCGGTGCCCGGAAATCTTTATCCGCTGCCGGCAGAGGATATAAATTTCCCCCCGTGGAGAAAAGTTTTCCGCCAGCGGATATAAAATTCCCGCAACCGGAGATAAGTTTTTCGCCAGCGGAGAGACGAATTTTGTTAGCAGAGATAAGATGTCCGGCAGCGGATAAAGATTTCCGGGCACCGGAAATAAGTTTTCCGCCAGCGGAGAGACGTATTTCGACAGCAGAGATAAGTTGTCTGGCAGGGGATATATATTTCCCGCCACCGGGAATAAGTTTTCCGCCAGCGGATAGACGTACTCCGTTTGCAGAGATAAGTTGTCAGGCCGGGGATATAAATTTGTCGCCGCCGGAGATAAGTTTTCTGCAAGCGGAGAGACGTATTTTGTCAGCCGAGATAAGATGTCCGGCAGGGGATATAAATTTCCCGCCGCCGGAGGTAAATGTTCTGCCAGCGGAGATAAGTTTTCTGCCGGCGGAGATACGTAGTTCGTCTGCGGAGTTAAGCTGTCCGGCAGGGGTTATAAATTTCCCCCTCTGGAGAAAAGTTTTTCGCAAGCGGATATGAATTTCCCGCCACCGGATATAAGTTTTCCGCCAGCGGATAGACGTATTTTGTCAGCAGAGATAAGTTGTCCGGCAGCGAAGATAAGATGTCTGTTATCGGAGAAAAGTTTTCCGCCAGCGGATATAAATTTCCGCCACCGCAGATAAGTTTTCCGCCAGCGAAGAGATGTATTTTGTCAGCAGAGATAAGATGTCCGGCAGGTGATATAAATTCCTCGCCGCCATAAGTAAAGTAAGTAAATGTTCTGCCAGCGGAGATAAGTTTTCTGCCGGCGGAGAAACATAATTCGTCAGCGAGGATAAATTGTCCGTCAGGGGATATAAAAAATTCCCGCCGCCGGAGATAAGATTTCTGCCAGCGGAGAATCGTAGTTCGTCAGCGGAGATAAATTGTCTTCCAGCGGAGATAAGTTGTCCGCCAGCGGATATGAATTTCCCGGCACCGGAAATAAGTTTTCCGCCAGCGGAGAGACGTATTTCGTCAGCAGAGATAAGTTGTCTGGCAGGGGATATAGATTTCCCGCAGCCGGAGATAAGTTTTCTGCCAGCGGATAGACGTACTACGTTTGCAGAGATAAGTTGTCAGGCCGGGGATATAAATTTGTCGCCGCCGGAGATAAGTTTTCTGCAAGCGGAGAGACGTATTTTGTCAGCCGAGATAAGATGTCCGGCAGGGGATATAAATTTCCCGCCACCGGAGGTAAATGTTCTGCCAGCGGAGATAAGTTTTCTGCCGGCGGAGAAACTTAGTTCGCCTGCGGAGATAAGCTGTCCGTCAGGGGATATAAATTTCGCCCTCTGGAGAGAGTTTTCGCAAGCGGATATGAATTTCCCGCCACCGCAGATAAGTTTTCCGCCAGCGGATAGATGTATTTTGTTAGCAGAGATAAGATGTCCGGCAGCGGATAAAGATTTCCGGGCACCGGAAATAAGTTTTCCGCCAGCGGAGAGACGTATTTCGACAGCAGAGATAAGTTGTCTGGCAGGGGATATATATTTCCCGCCACCGGGAATAAGTTTTCCGCCAGCGGATAGACGTACTCCGTTTGCAGAGATAAGTTGTCAGGCCGGGGATATAAATTTGTCGCCGCCGGAGATAAGTTTTCTGCAAGCGGAGAGACGTATTTTGTCACCCGAGATAAGATGTCCGGCAGGGGATATAAATTTCCCGCCGCCGGAGGTAAATGTTCTGCCAGCGGATAGACGTATTTCGTTAGCAGAGATAAGTTGTCCGGCAGGGGATATATATTTCCCGCCACCGGAAATAAGTTTTCCGCCAGCGGATAGACGTATTTCGTTTGCAGATATAAGTTGTCAGGCCGGGGATATAAATTTGTCGCCGCCGGAGATAAGTTTTCTGCAAGCGGAGAGACGTATTTCGTCAGCAGAGATAAGTTGTCTGGCAGGGGATATAGATTTCCCGCAGCCGGAGATAAGTTTTCTGCCAGCGTAGTGACGTATTTCGTCAGCAGAGATAAGTTGTCCGGCAGGGGATATATATTTCCCGCCACCGGAAATAAGTTTTCCGCCAGCGGATAGACGTATTTCGTTTGCAGAGATAAGTTGTCAGGCCGGGGATATAAATTTGTCGCCGCCGGAGATAAGTTTTCTGAAAGCGGAGAGATGTATTTTGTCAGCCGAGATAAGATGTCCGGCAGGGGATATAAATTTCCCGCCGCCGGAGGTAAATGTTCTGCCAGCGGAGATAAGTTTTCTGCCGGCGGAGATACGTAGTTCGTCTGCGGAGATAAGCTGTCCGGCAGGGGTTATAAATTTCCCCCTCTGGAGAAAAGTTTTTCGCAAGCGGATATGAATTTCCCGCCACCGGATATAAGTTTTCCGCCAAAGGATAGACGTATTTTGTCAGCAGAGATAAGTTGTCCGGCAGCGAAGATAAGATGTCTGTTATCGAAGAAAAGTTTTCCGCCAGCGGATATAAATTTCCGCCACCGCAGATAAGTTTTCCGCCAGCGAAGAGATGTATTTTGTCAGCAGAGATAAGATGTCCGGCAGGTGATATAAATTCCTCGCCGCCATAAGTAAAGTAAGTAAATGTTCTGCCAGCGGAGATAAGTTTTCTGCCGGCGGAGAAACTTAATTCGTCAGCGAGGATAAATTGTCCGTCAGGGGATATAAAAAATTCCCGCTGCCGGAGATAAGATTTCTGCCAGCGGAGAACCGTAGTTCGTCAGCGGAGATAAATTGTCTTCCAGCGGAGATAAGTTGTCCGCCAGCGGATATAGATTTCCCGGCACCGGAAATAAGTTTTCCGCCAGCGGAGAGACGTATTTCGTCAGCAGAGATAAGTTGTCTGGCAGGGGATATAGATTTCCCGCAGCCGGAGATAAGTTTTCTGCCAGCTTAGTGACGTATTTCGTCAGCAGAGATAAGTTGTCCGGCAGGGGATATATATTTCCCGCCACCGGAAATAAGTTTTCCGCCAGCCGATAGACGTATTTCATTTGCAGAGATAAGTTGTCAGGCCGGGGATATAAATTTCTCGCCGCCGGAGATAAGTTTTCTGCAAGCGGAGAGATGTATTTTGTCAGCCGAGATAAGATGTCCGGCAGGGGATATAAATTTCCCGCCGCCGGAGGTAAATGTTCTGCCAGCAGAGATAAGTTGGCAGGCAGGGGATATAGATTTCCCGGCACCGGAAATAAGTTTTCCGCCAGCGGAGAGACGTATTTCGTTAGCAGAGATAAGTTGTCAGGCCGGGGATATACACTTCTCGCCGCCGGAGTTAAGTTTTCTGCAAGCGGAGAGACGTATTTTGTCAGGAGAGATAAGTTGTCCGGCAGGGGATATAAATTTCCCGCCGACGGAGGTAAATGTTCTGCCGGCGGAGAAACGTAGTTCGTCAGCAGAGATAAGTTGTCCGGCAGCGAAGATAAGATGTCTGTTATCGGAGAAAAGTTTTCCGCCAGCGGATATAAATTTCCGCCACCGCAGATAAGTTTTCCGCCAGCGAAGAGATGTATTTTGTAAGCAGAGATAAGATGTCCGGCAGGTGATATACATTCCTCGCCGCCATAAGTAATGTAAGTAAATGTTCTGCCAGCGGAGATAAGTTTTCTGCCGGCGGATATAGATTTCCCGGCACCGGAAATAAGTTTTCCGCCAGCGGAGAGACGTATTTCGTCAGCAGAGATAAGTTGTCCGGCAGGGGATATATATTTCCCGCCGCCGGAAATAAGATTTCTGCCAGCTGAGAATCGTAGTTCGTCAGCGGGGATAAATTGTCTGCCAGCGGAGATAAGTTGTCCGCCAGCGGATATAGATTTCCCGGCACCGCAGATAAGTTTTCCGCCAGCGAAGAGATGTATTTTGTCAGCAGAGATAAGATGTCCGGCAGGGGATATAAAATTCGCCCCGTGGATTAAAGTTTTCCGCCAGCGGATATAAATTTCCCGCAACCGGAGATAAGTTTTTCGCCAGCGGAGAGACGAATTTTGTTAGCAGAGATAAGATGTCCGGCAGCGGATAATTCTCGCCGCCGGAGATAAGTTTTCTGCCAGCGGAGAGACGTACTTCGTCAGCAGAGGTAAGTTTTCCGGCAGGGGGTATAGATTTCCCGGCACCGGAAATAAGTTTTTCGACAACGGAGAGACGAATTTTGTTAGCAGAGATAAGATGTCCGGCAGCGGATAATTCTCGCCGCCAGAGATAAATTTTCTGCCAGCGGAGAGACGTACTTCGTCAGCAGAGATAAGTTTTCCGGCAGGGGGTATAGATTTCCCGGCACCGGAAATAAGTTTTCGGCCAGCGGAGAGACGAATTTTGTTAGCAGAAATAAGATGTCCGGCAGGGGGTATAGATTTCCCGGCACCGGAAATATGTTTTCCGCCAGCGGAGAGACGTATTTCGTCAGCAGAGATAAGTTGTCCGGCAGGGGGTATAGATTTCCCGGCACCGGAAATAAGTTTTCCGCCAGCGGAGAGACGTATTTCGTCAGCAGAGATAAGATGTCCGGCAGCGGATATAGATTTCCCGGCACCGGAAATAAGTTTTCCGCCAGCGGAGAGACGTATTTCGTTAGCAGAGATAAGTTGTCAGGCCGGGGATATACACTTCTCGCCGCCGGAGATAAGTTTTCTGCAAGCGGAGAGACGTATTTTGTCAGGAGAGATAAGTTGTCTGGCAGGGGATATAAATTTCCCGCCGACGGAGGTAAATGTTCTGCCGGCGAAGATAAGTTTTCTGGCGGCGGAGAAACGTAATTCGTTAGCGGGGATAAATTGTCTGCCAGCGGAGATAACTTGTCCGCCAGCGGATATAGATTTCCCGGCACCGCAGATAAGTTTTCCGCCAGCGAAGAGATGTATTTTTTCAGCAGAGATAAGATGTCCGGCAGGGGATATAAATTTCCCCCCGTGGATTAAAGTTTTCCGCCAGCGGATATAAATTTCCCGCAACCGGAGATAAGTATTTCGCCAGCGGAGAGACGAATTTTGTTAGCAGAGATAAGATGTCCGGCAGCGGATAATTCTCGCCGCCGGAGATAAGTTTTCTGCCAGCGGAGAGACGTACTTCGTCAGCAGAGATAAGTTTTCCGGCAGGGGGTATAGATTTCCCGGCACCGGAAATAAGTTTTCCGCCAGCGGAGAGACGTATTTTGTCAGCAGAGATAAGATGTCCGGCAGGTGATATAAATTCCTCGCCGCCATAAGTAAAGTAAGTAAATGTTCTGCCAGCGGAGATAAGTTTTCTGCCGGCGGAGAAACGTAATTCGTCAGCGGGGATAAATTGTCCGTCAGGGGATATAAAAAATTCCCGCCGCCGGAGATAAGATTTCTGCCAGCGGAGAATCGTAGTTCGTCAGCGGAGATAAATTGTCTTCCAGCGGAGATAAGTTGTCCGCCAGCGGATATAGATTCCCGTCACCGGAAATAAGTTTTCCGCCAGCGGAGAGACGTATTTCGTCAGCAGAGATAAGTTGTCTGGCAGGGGATATAGATTTCCCGCAGCCGGAGATAAGTTTTCTGCCAGCGGATAGACGTACTCCGTTTGCAGAGATAAGTTGTCAGGCCGGGGATATAAATTTGTCGCCGCCGGAGATAAGTTTTCTGCAAGCGGAGAGACGTATTTTGTCAGCCGAGATAAGATGTCCGGCAGGGGATATAAATTTCCCCCCGTGGATTAAAGTTTTCCGCCAGCGGATATAAATTTCCCGCAACCGGAGATAAGTTTTTCGCCAGCGGAGAGACGAATTTTGTTAGCAGAGATAAGATGTCCGGCAGCGGATAAAGATTTCCGGGCACCGGAAATAAGTTTTCCGCAAGCGGAGAGACGTATTTCGTCAGCAGAAATAAGTTGTCTGGCAGGGAATATAAACTTCTCGCCGCCGGAGATAAGTTTTCTGCCAGCGGAGAGACGTACTTCGTCAGCAGAGATACGTTTTCCGGCAGGGGGTATAGATTTCCCGGCACCGAAAATAAGTTTTCCGCCAGCGGAGCGACGTATTTCGTCAGCAGAGATAAGATGTCCGGCAGCGGATATAGATTTCCCGGCACCGGAAATAAGTTTTCCGCCAGCGGATAGACGTATTTCGTTTGCAGAGATAAGTTTTCAGGCCGGGGATATAAATTTCTCGCCGCCGGAGATAAGTTTTCTGCAAGAGGAGAGACGTATTTTGTCAAGAGAGATAAGTTGTCCGGCAGCGAAGATAAGATGTCTGTTATCGGAGAAAAGTTTTCCGCCAGCGGATATAAATTTCCGCCACCGCAGATAAGTTTTCCGCCAGCGAAGAGATGTATTTTGTCAGCAGAGATAAGATGTCCGGCAGGGGGTATAGATTTCCCGGCACCGGAAATATGTTTTCCGCCAGTGGAGAGACGTATTTCGTCAGCAGAGATAAGTTGTCCGGCAGGGGATATAAATTTCCCCCTCTGGAGAAAAGTTTTCCGCAAGCGGATATGAATTTCCCGCCACCGGAGATAAGTTTTCCGCCAGCGGATAGACGTATTTTGTCAGCAGAGATAAGTTGTCCGGCAGCGAAGATAAGATGTCTGTTATCGGAGAAAAGTTTTCCGCCAGCGGATATAAATTTCCGCCACCGCAGATAAGTTTTCCGCCAGCGAAGAGATGTATTTTGTCAGCAGAGATAAGATGTCCGGCAGGGGGTATAGATTTCCCGGCACCGGAAATATGTTTTCCGCCAGCGGAGAGACGTATTTCGTCAGCAGAGATAAGTTGTCCGGCAGGGGGTATAGATTTCCCGGCACCGGAAATAAGTTTTCCGCCAGCGGAGAGACGTATTTCGTCAGCAGAGATAAGATGTCCGGCAGCGGATATTGATTTCCCGGCACCGGAAATAAGTTTTCCGCCAGCGGAGAGACGTATTTCGTTAGCAGAGATAAGTTGTCAGGCCGGGGATATACACTTCTCGCCGCCGGAGATAAGTTTTCTGCAAGCGGAGAGACGTATTTTGTCAGGAGAGATAAGTTGTCCGGCAGAGGATATAAATTTCCCGCCGACGGAGGTAAATGTTCTGCCGGCGGAGATTAGTTTTCTGGCGGCGGAGAAACGTAATTCGTTAGCGGGGATAAATTGTCTGCCAGCGGAGATAAGTTGTCCGCCAGCGGATATATATTTCCCGCCACGAGAAATAAGTTTTCCGCCAGCGGAGAGACGTATTTCGTTAGCAGAGATAAGATGTCCGGCAGCGGATATAGATTTCCCGCCGCCGGAGGTAAATGTTCTGCCAGCAGATATAAGTTTTCTGCCGACGGAGGAACGTAGTTCGTCTGCGGAGATAAGTTGCCCGGCAGGGGATATATATTTCCCGCCACCGGAGATAAGTTTACTGCCAGCGGAGAGACTTATTTCGTTAGCAGAGATAAGTTGTCCGGCAAGGAATATAGATCTCCCGCCACCGGAAATAAGTTTTCCGCCAGCGGAGAGATGTATTTCGTTAGCAGAGATAAGATGTCCGGCAGGAGATATTGATTTCCCGCCGCCGGAGGTCAATGTGCTGCCAGCGGAGATTAGTTTTCTGGCGGCGGAGAAACGTAATTCGTCAGCGGGGATAAATTGTCTGCCAGCGGAGATAAGTTGTCCGCCAGCGGATATATATTTCCCGCCACGAGAAATAAGTTTTCCGCCAGCGGAAAGACGTATTTCGTTAGCAGAGATAAGATGTCCGGCAGCGGATATAGATTTCCCGCCACCGGAGGTAAATGTTCTGCCAGCGGAGATAAGTTTTCTGCCGGCGGAGAAACGTAATTCGTCAGCGGGGATAAATTGTCCGGCAGGGGATATATATTTCCCGCCACCGGAAATAAGTTTTCCGCCAGCGGAGAGACGTATTTCGTTAGCAAAAATAAGTTGTCAGGCCGGGGATATTAACTTCTCGCCGCCGGAAATAAGTTTTTTGCAACAGGAGAGATGTATTTCGTCAGCAGAGATAAGTTTTCCGCCAGCGGAGAGACGTATTTCGTTAGCAGAGATAAGTGGTCTGGCAGGGGATATAGATTTCCCGCCGCCGGAGGTAAATGTTCTGCCAGCGGAGATTAGTTTTCTGGCGGCGGAGAAACGTTATTCGTCAGCGGGGATAAATTGTCTGCCAGCGGAGATAAGTTGTCCGCCAGCGGATATATATTTCCCGCCACGAGAAATAAGTTTTCCGCCAGCGGAGAGACGTATTTCGTTAGCAGAGATAAGATGTCCGGCACCGGATATAGATTTCCCGCCGCCGGAGGTAAATGTTCTGCCAGCGGAGATAAGTATTCTGGCGGCGGAGAAACGTAATTCGTCAGCGGGGATAAATTTTCCGGCAGGGGATATATATTTCCCGCCACCGGAATTAAGTTTTCCGCCAGCGGAGAGACGTTTTTCGTTAGCAAAGATAAGTTGTCAGGCCAGGGATATAAACTTCTCGCAGCCGGAGATAAGTTTTCAGCAAACTAAGAGATGTATTTCGTCAGCAGAGATAAGTTTTCCGCCAGCGGAGAGACGTATTTCGTTAGCAGAGATAAGTTGTCCGGCAGGGGATATAGATTTCCCGGCACCGGAAATAAGTTTTCCGCCAGCGGAGAGACGTATTTCGTTAGCAGAGATAAGTTGTCAGGCCGGGGATATAAACTTCTCGCCGCCGGAGAAAAGTTTTCTGCAAGCGGAGAGACGTATTTTGTCAGTAGAGATAAGTTGTCCGGCAGGGGATATAAATTTCCCGCCGCCGGAAGTAAATGTTCTGCCAGCAGATATAAGTTTTCTCCCGACGGAGGAACGTAGTTCTGTTGGATATAATTGTACCGTTTTAGTTTACCGTTATATATATAAGCGATATATAAAACGGAGCTGATACAAGAGACACGTAGTGGTTCGGTTAAACGTTTATTTGAGAGTGAGAAAAATGGTATATGCATTATGAGCACGATACAATACAGTGTTGCCAGATAATTGTTGCTTATTCAAACAATAGTATCGATTACATTTTTAACACTTCTTCTTAAGCTACATATTATCATTTTAAACTAACTACCGCATGTTTAACTTTGTCATTCCAAGTAATTTAACAAAGTCGTCGTGTTTTTTCTTGCTTAAACATTTTGTTAGTAGATCTGCAACATTGCCGTTTGTCGATACGTATTCTAGTATAATTTCATTACATTCTACTTTTTCGCGAACAAAATGATACTTAATATCAATGTGCTTCGTGCGTTTGTGATGTACCGGATTTTGAGCAAAATGTTGCGAACTGATGTTGTCGCCATAGATGGTTAAAGGCTCTGTAACAGTTGACCAACCAATCTCGTCGAGAAGTCTTCGTAAATAAATAGCCTCTTTAGCAGCCATAGATAGTGCTATGTATTCAGCTTCAGTGCTGCTCAACGCGACAACACTTTGCTTAGTTGAAGTCCAAGAAAAAGCACTGCCTGCTAGGAAGAATGCGTATCCACTATAAGATCTTCTATCGAGCCTGTCATTGGCCCAGTCAGCATCAGCGAAACCTCTTACTGGTTCACCACACTTGCCCAAATTCTTCGTACCAGCCAGATACCTTAGAATGTGTTTTGCAGCCGTCTCGTGTTCTGCGCGGGGATCAGTATTTCGTTGCGACAGTTTGCTTACTGCGTGCAAAATGTCCGGTCGGCTCAAGACTGCTAAATACATAAGGGAACCAATTAATGACTGATATTGTGTTACATTTACCTTGACACAATTATCATCAATGCAGCCAACTTGATAGCCCGGGTCGAGCGGTGTGCTGACTGGACGGCACTTGCTCATGCCATACGTGTCCAATAGTCCTTGAATATGCGATTTCTGGCAAAACGAAATCGAACCCTGTTCACCGTCTCGCTCAATTTCCATTCCTAGGAAAAAGTTTATGGGGCCGCCATCGTGCATCTTGAAGTTTGATGCGATCTTCTTCTTAATTACGGCTATGTCATTTTTGTTTGGACATGCGATAATTAAATCGTCGACGTAGACTGCAATATAGCTGTATGTTTGCTCATCTTTCTTGACGTACAAGCATGCCTCGTTCTTACATCTCTTGAAGCCCATGGTAGACAATACCTCGTCGAGCGTTTTGTTCCATACTCGCCCGGATTGCTTGAGTCCATAAAGTGCTTTACGCAGCTTTAGAACTTTTTCTGGATGATGCTTGTCGACAAAATTCTGAGGCTGCCTCATGTACACAGTCTCATGGAGTTTACTGTTCAGGTAAGCATTTGATATATCTACTTGATGCATATACAGCTGTTTTTCTGCAGCAATTGCGAACAACATGCGAATGGTCTCGTACCGAATTACAGGTGAAAACGTTTCCCAATAATTTACTCCAAATTGTTGCCCACAGCCTTGAGCAACCAATCGAGATTTGAACTTCTCGATGAGACCATCCTTGTTTCTCTTAATTCGAAAAACCCATTTGGAACCAATGGCTTTTTGTCCTGGAGGGAGTTCACACAATGACCACGTGTTATTTTCCTGTAGAGCGTCGTATTCCGTTTGCATTGATTCTTTCCAATTTTGAGAATGATCGCCTTGCAATGCTTCAGCAACTGACTGCGGTGTCTCAGTGTCATCCATCTGATTTAGGAAACTATTGAGCACTGCCTGGTACTGCTTTTTCGGTCGCCCAGGTTGACCGCTGCGGATGATTTTTGGTCTGCCACGCCCACGCTGTACTACATTCTCTTGTGGTGGCACCTCTTGACCACTCACGGAATTGTCGTCAGGTTCACTTGCGCTCAAAAACTCCTCCTCCACTTCGCTGGAGTCACTGCTGGAATCTGCATGATCAGCAATTAAAGGTGCATATGAGTGTTGATCAGGAACTTTAATTGACTCAAGGCGGAGTATATTTGTCATGAAATCGTCATTTCGATCTGAAATACCACAATTCTCAATGCTTTTTGTGTCAATCTCACCTTCTATAAATTTCACATCACGCCTTTCAATTATTGTACGGTTCTCTCGATCGTACAGGCGGTAAGCTTTTGCTGTAAAGGAGTAGCCGACAAAAATGTATTCTTTGCCTTTTGCCTGGAATTTGCTTCTTCTGGTCTTATCCAAAGCAAATGCGCGAGATCCGAATACTCGCAGGTGTTTTACTGATGGCTTGCGTCCTTTCCAGGCTTCGAATGGTGTACCGCCACTTAAGGCTTTTGTGGGACATCTATTTCACAAGTAAACTGCCGTGGTAACAGCCTCTGCCCACAAGAACTCCTCCAGCTTTGCATGGATTAGCATACTTTTTGCCATCTCTACAATTGTTCGATTGGCTCTCTCGGCTACACCGTTTTGCTGAGGGGTGTAGGGAACCGTCAGTTGCCTTTGTATACCGCACTCGTTCAAAAAACCAGAAAATTCCTTATTTACATACTCTGTGCCATTATCGCTGCGCACAGCCTTTATTTTGTTGCCCGTTTGGCATTCCACAAAACTTTTGAACATTTTGAATTTTTCGAAAACTTGGCTTTTTGCGTGCATAATGTATACAAATATCTTGCGCGAGTAGTCATCAATAAATGTCACAAAATAGCGATTGCCGCCGATCGATTTTACATTCATTGGGCCACATACATCTGTATGCACTAGCTCAAGTACTTGCTCCGTTGTACGATTTAACTTCTGTTGAAACGGCAATGCACATATTTTTGCTCTGTTACATGTATCACAATTGATTTCCATTTTCACATTTTCAAAGTTCATGCCATGAACAAGCTGTTTATCGTTCAACTGTTTTAAATCTTGGAAATTAAGGTGGCCAAACCTATTATGCCAATTCATTGCAGGAGAAATTGTGTTCAACATATAAACTGCACTTTTTTCTGAGCACTGTTTGTACACATACAAATTGTTTTCTTGCTTGGCTTTTATTATTGTTTCTCCTTTTTTATTTTTAATCAGTGCCACTTTTCCAATAAATGTAGTAGAATTCTCGAATTTAGCTGCTGTGCTCACTGAGAAAAAATTCATGTGTAATTCGGGGACGTATAACACATTTTGCAAGTTTATTAAAATATTTTCACCCTGAATTTTAACATTGCCAGATCCGGGTGATGAGACGAACTTATTTGTAGCCAACATTATCGATGTTTCCTTCTCGACATAGTTTAGGAACATGCTGCGATCGCAACACATGTGCGATGTTGCGCCACTATCTACGCACCAAACTCTCTTTTGCTGCTCTCCGACAAAACAGTGCATTAAACTGCTTGCCTGTTCTCTTTGTCCATTTGTTTTGCTACCCTTTTTCTTAGATCTGCACTCGCTTGCTCGATGACCAGTTTTTTCGCATTTGAAACATTTTCCCTTGAATTGTTGCTTTACGCCTGTGTTCCCGTCGTTCTTGGTTCCGTTATTCTCGACATTCTCGTTTTCTCGCGATCTGCGCTGTGTATGTGTGTATACTGCTTGTGTGGCCGAATGATTTTCGCGCTCAGCCTTCTCCTGTTTTCTGGTGCCTTCTTCCAGCATTTTTACTTTAAGAGCTTAAAATTTTGGCAGCTCGTCACGCGTTTCAATCGCGACTACAAAATTTTCCCAAGATTCGGGCAAACTGCTCAATAACATGATGACTTTTAGCTCATCGTGGAGTTTTATGTCCAGTTCCGCCAATTTTTCAATTGTCTCTACAAAAGAATTGACATAGGCGGACACATCATCGCCCTGCTGCATATTTAGTCGAATAAGTTTTTGATAAAGTTGCACCTTTTGGATGGGGCCTTTTGGCATGTGGAGTTCCTTTAATTTTTTCCATATGGCTTCTGATGTTTCGCACGTCTTTATGTGCACAAACTGCGATGCCTTAACATTTAAGGTTATGTACGCCATTGCTTTCTGATCCAATTTATTCCATTTCTCGACAGCTGCGGCATCTCCTCCACTGCCTTTTCCACAGACTACATCCCATAAATCTGTCATTACCAGGACACTTTTCATGGCCATATGCCATACACTGTAATTGCCCTCATCAAGTTTTTCGATTTGATTTGACAAATTCATGTTGCTAATTGTTCCGCGTGTGTGCACAAAATAACTGTTGACAATTTAGCACAACCGACACTCAAACCCAGACGCTTTTTAGTCTGTTATTAAGCCGAAACAACGAACTCTGGGCCCATAACCAATGTTGGATATAATTGTACCGTTTTAGTTTACCGTTATATATATAAGCGATATATAAAACGGAGCTGATACAAGAGACACGTAGTGGTTCGGTTAAACGTTTATTTGAGAGTGAGAAAAATGGTATATGCATTATGAGCACGATACAATACAGTGTTGCCAGATAATTGTTGCTTATTCAAACAATAGTATCGATTACATTTTTAACAAGTTCGTCTGCGCAGATAAGTTGCCCGGCAGGGGGTATAAATTTCCCGCCGCCGGAGGTAAATGTTCTGCCAGCGGAGATAAGTTTTCTGCCGGCGGAGAAACGTAGGTCGTCTGCGTAGATAAGTTGTCCGGCAGGGGGTATAAATTTCCCCCTCTGGAGAAAAGTTTTCCGGCAGCGGATATAAATTCCTCGCCGCCGGAAGTAAATAATAAGCCAGCGGAGATAAGTGTTCCAGAGGGGGGGAGAAAAGTTTTCCGCCAGCGGATATAAATTTCCCGCCGCCGGAGATAAGTTTTCTGCCCGCGGAAAGACGTATTTTGTCAGAAAAGATAAGATAAGATAAGATGTCTGTCAGCGGAGGAAAGTTTTCCGTCAGCGGATATAAATTTCCCGCTACCGCAGATAAGTTTTCCGCCAGCGGAGAGATGTATTTTGTCAGCCGAGATAAGATGTCCGGCAGGGGATATAAATTTCCCGTCGCCGGAAGTAAATGTTTTGCCAGCGGAGATAAGTTTTCTTCCGGCGGAGAAACGTAGGTCGTCTGAGGGGATAAGTTGTCCGGCAGGGGGTATAAATTTTCCCCTCTGGTGAAAAGTTTTCCAGCAGCGGATATAGATTTCCCGCCACCGGAGATAAGTTTTCCGCCAGCGGAGAGACGTATTTTGTCAGCAGAGATAAGTTGTCCGGCAGGGGATATAAATTTCCCGTCGCCGGAAGTAAATGTTTTGCCAGCGGAGATAAGTTTTCTTCCGGCGGAGAAACGTAGGTCGTCTGAGGGGATAAGTTGTCCGGCAGGGGGTATAAATTTCCCCCTCTGGTGAAAATTTTTCCGGCAGCG
This sequence comes from Drosophila pseudoobscura, assembly GCF_009870125.1. Taxonomy (NCBI): domain Eukaryota; kingdom Metazoa; phylum Arthropoda; class Insecta; order Diptera; family Drosophilidae; genus Drosophila; species Drosophila pseudoobscura. Next base: position 372,020 of record NW_022881710.1, on the reverse strand, counting down.
GATATAAATTTCCCGCCACCGGAGATAAGTTTTCCGCCAGCGGAGAGACGTATTTTGTCAGCAGAGATAAGTTGTCCGGCAGGGGATATAAATTACCCTCCGCCGGAGATAAGTTTTCTGCCAGCGTAGAGACGTATTTCGTCAGCAGAGATAAGTTGTCCGGCAGGAGATATATATTTCCCGCCACCGGAAATAAGTTTTCCGCCAGCGGAGAGATGTATTTTGTTTGCCGAGATAAGATGTCCCGCCGCCGGAAGTAAATGTTTTGCCAGCGGAGATAAGTTTTCTGCCGGCGGAGAAACGTAGGTCGTCTGCGGAGATATGTTGTCCGGCAGGGGGTATAAATTTCCCCCTCTGGTGGAAAGTTTTCCGGCAGCGGATATAAATTTCTCGCCACCGGAGATAACTTTTCTGCCAGCGTAGAGACGTATTTCGTCAGCAGAGATAAGATGTCCGGCAGCGGATATAGATATTTCGGCACCGGAAATAAGTTTTCCGCCAGCGGAGAGACGTATTTCGTTAGCAGAGATAAGTTGTCTGGCAGGGAATATAGATTTCCCACCGCCGGAGATAAGTTTTCTGCAAGCGGAGAGACGTATTTTGTCAGCAGAGATAAGTTGTCCGGCAGGGGATATAAATTTCCCGCCGACGGAGGTAAATGCTCTGAAGGCGGAGAAACGTAGTTCGTCAGCAGAGATAAGTTGTCCGGCAGCGAAGATAAGATGTCTGTTATCGGAGAAAAGCTTTCCGCCAGCGGATATAAATTTCCGCCACCGTAAATAAGTTTTCGGCCAGCGAAGAAATGTATTTTGTCAGCAGAGGTAAGATGTCCGGCAGGGGATATAAATTCCTCGCCGCCGGAAGTAAATGTTCTGCCAGCGGAGATAAGTTTTCCAGAGGGGGGGGAGAAAAGTTTTCCGCCAGCGGATATAAATTTCCCGCCGCCGGAGATAAGTTTTCTGCCCGCGGAAAGACGTATTTTGTCAGCAAAGATGAGATAAGATAAGATGTCTGTCAGCGGAGAAAAGTTTTCCGTCAGCGTGCATAAATTTCCCGCTAACGCAGATAAGTTTTCCGCCAGCGGAGAGATGTATTTTGTCAGCCGAGATAAGATGTCCGGCAAGGGATATAATTTTCCCGTCGCCGGAAGTAAATGTTTTGCCAGCGGAGATAAGCTTTCTGCCGGCGGAGAAACGTAGGTCGTCTGCGGAGATAAGTTGTCCGGCAGGGGGTATAAATTTTCCCCTCTGGTGAAAAGTTTTCCAGCAGCGGATATAGATTTCCCGCCACCGGAGATAAGTTTTCCGCCAGCGGAGAGACGTATTTTGTCAGCAGAGATAAGTTGTCCGGCAGGGGATATAAATTTCCCGTCGCCGGAAGTAAATGTTTTGCCAGCGGAGATAAGTTTTCTGCCGGCGGAGAAACGCAGGTCGTCTGCGGAGATAAGTTGTCCGGCAGGGGGAATAAATTTCCCCCCTGGTGAAAATTTTTCCGGCAGCGGATATAAATTTCCCGCCACCGGAGATAAGTTTTCTGCCAGCGTAGAGACGTATTTCGTCAGCAGAGATAAGATGTCCGGCAGCGGATATAGATTTCCCGGCACCGGAAATAAGATTTCCGCCAGCGGAGAGACGTATTTCGTTAGCAGAGATAAGTTGTCTGGCAGGAATATAGATATTCCGGCACCGGAAATAAGTTTTCCGCCAGCGGAGAGACGTATTTCGTCAGCAGAGATAAGTTGTCTGGCAGGGAATATAGATTTCCCGCCGCCGGAGATAAGTTTTCCGCCAGCGGAGAGACGTATTTCATTAGCAGAGATAAGTTGTCAGGCCGGGGATATAAACTTCTCGCCGCCGGAGATAAGTTTTCTGCAAGCGGAGAGACGTATTTTGTCAGCAGAGATAAGTTGTCCGGCAGGGGATATAAATTTCCCGCCGACGGAGGTAAATGTTCTGCCGGCGGAGAAACGTAGTTCGTCAGCAGAGATAAGTTGTCCGGCAGCGAAGATAAGATGTCTGTTATCGGAGAAAAGTTTTCCGCCAGCGGATATAAATTTCCGCCACCGCAGATAAGTTTTCCGCCAGCGAAGAGATGTATTTTGTCAGCAGAGAGAAGATGTCCGGCAGGTGATATAAATTCCTCGCCGCCCTAAGTAAAGTAAGTAAATGTTCTGCCAGCGGAGATAAGTTTTCTGCCGGCGGAGAATCGTAGTTCGTCAGCGGAGATAAATTGTCTGCCAGCGGAGATAAGTTGTCCGCCAGCGGATATAGATTTCCCGGCACCGGAAATAAGTTTTCCGCCAGCGGAGAGACGTATTTCGTTAGCAGAGATAAGTTGTCTGGCAGGGGATATAGATATTCCGGCACCGGAAATAAGTTTTCCGCCAGCGGAGAGACGTATTTTGTCAGCAGAGATAAGTTGTCTGGCAGGGGATATATATTTCCCACCACCGGAAATAAGTTTTCCGCCAGCGGAGAGATGTATTTTGTTTGCCGAGATAAGATGTCCCGCCGCCGGAAGTAAATGTTTTGCCAGCGGAGATAAGTTTTCTGCCGGCGGAGAAACGTAGGTCGTCTGCGTAGATAAGTTTTCCGCCAGCGGAGAGACGTATTTTGTCAGCAGAGATAAGTTGTCCCACAGGGGATATATATTTCCCGCCACCGGAAATTAGTTTTCCGCCAGCGGAGAGACGTATTTCGTCTGCAGAGATAAGTTTTCTGCAAGCGGAGAGACGTGTTTCGTCAGCAGAGATAAGTTGTCCGGCAGGGGATATAGATTTCCCGCCACCGTAAATAAGTTTTCGGCCAGCGAAGAGATGTATTTTGTCAGCAGAGGTAAGATGTCCGGCAGGGGATATAAATTCCTCGCCGCCGGAAGTAAATGTTCTGCCAGCGGAGATAAGTTTTCCAGAGGGGGGGAGAAAAGTTTTCCGCCAGCGGATATAAATTTCCCGCCGCCGAAGATAAGTTTTCTGCCCGCGGAAAGACGTATTTTGTCAGCAAAGATGAGATAAGATTAGATGTCTGTCAGCGGAGAAAAGTTTCCGCCACCGGAAATAAGTTTTCCGCCAGCGGATAGACGTATTTGCTTTGCAGAGATAAGTTGTCAGGCCGGGGATATAAATTTCTCGCCGCCGGAGATAAGTTTTCTGCAAGAGGAGAGATGTATTTTGTCAGCCGAGATAAGATGTCCGGCAGGGGATATAAATTTCCCGCCGCCGGAGGAAAATGTTCTGCCAGCGGAGATAAGTTTTCTGCCGGCGGAGATACGTAGTTCGTCTGCGGAGATAAGCTGTCCGGCAGGGGTTATAAATTTTTCCCTCTGGAGAAAAGTTTTCCGCAAGCGGCTATGAATTTCCCGCCACCGGAGATAAGTTTTCCGCCAGCGGATAGACGTATTTTGTCAGCAGAGATAAGTTGTCAGGCCGGGGATATATAAATTTCCGCTTCTGGAGAAAAGTTTTCCGCCACCGGAGATAAGTTTTCCGCCAGCGGATAGACGTATTTTGTCAGCAGAGATAAGTTGTCCGGCAGCGAAGATAAGATGTCTGTTATCGGAGAAAAGTTTTCCGCCAGCGGATATAAATTTCCGCCACCGCAGATAAGTTTTCCGCCAGCGAAGAGATGTATTTTGTCAGCAGAGATAAGATGTCCGGCAGGTGATATAAATTCCTCGCCGCCATAAGTAAAGTAAGTAAATGTTCTGCCAGCGGAGATAAGTTTTCTGCCGGCGGAGAAACGTAATTCGTCAGCGGGGATAAATTGTCCGTCAGGGGATATATAAAATTGCCGCCGCCGGAGATAAGATTTCTGCCAGCGGAGAATCGTAGTTCGTCAGCGGAGATAAATTGTCTTCCAGCGGAGATAAATTGTCCGCCAGCGGATATAGATTTCCCGGCACCGGAAATAAGTTTTCCGCCAGCGGAGAGACGTATTTCGTTAGCAGAGATAAGTTGTCTGGCAGGGGATATAGATTTCCCGCCGCCGGAGATAAGTTTTCTGCCAGCGTAGTGACGTATTTCGTCAGCAGAGATAAGTTGTCCGGCAGGGGATATATATTTCCCGCCACCGGAAATAAGTTTTCCGCCAACGGATAGACGTATTTCGTTTGCAGAGATAAGTTGTCAGGCCGGGGATACAAATTTCTCGCCGCCGGAGATACGTTTTCTGCAAGAGGAGAGATGTATTTTGTCAGCCGAGATAAGATGTCCGGCAGGGGATTTAAATTTCCCGCCGCCGGAGGTAAATGTTCTGCCAGCGGAGATAAGTTTTCTGCCGGCGGAGATACGTAGTTCATCTGCGGAGATAAGCTGTCCGACAGGGGATATAAATTTCCCCCTCTGGAGAAAAGTTTTCCGCAAGCGGATATGAATTTCCCGCCACCGGAGATAAGTTTTCCGCCAGCGGATAGACGTATTTTGTCAGCAGAGATAAGTTGTCCGGCAGCGAAGATAAGATGTCTGTTATCGGAGAAAAGTTTTCCGCCAGCGGATATAAATTTCCGCCACCGCAGATAAGTTTTCCGCCAGCGAAGAGATGTATTTTGTCAGCAGAGATAAGATGTCCGGCAGGTGATATAAATTCCTCGCCGCCGGAGATAAGTTTTCTGCCAGCGAAAAGACGTATTTCGTTTGCAGAGATAAGTTGTCAGGCCGGGGATATAAATTTCTCGCCGCCGGAGATAAGTTTTCTGCAAGAGGAGAGATGTATTTTGTCAGCCGAGATAAGATGTCCGGCAGGGGATATAAATTTTCCGCCGCCGGAGGTAAATGTTCTGCCAGCGGAGATAAGTTTTCTGCCGGCGGAGAAACTTAGTTCGCCGGCGGAGATAAGCTGTCCGGCAGGTGATATAAATTTCCCGCCACCGCAGATAAGTTTTCCGCCAGCGAAGAGATGTATTTTGTCAGCAGAGATAAGATGTCCGGCAGAGGATATAAATTTCCCCCCCGTGGAGAAAAGTTTTCCGCCAGCGGATATAAATTTCCCGCAACCGGAGATAAGTTTTTCGCCAGCGGAGAGACGAATTTTGTTAGCAGAGATAAGATGTCCGGCAGCAGATAAAGATTTCCGGGCACCGGAAATAAGTTTTCCGCCAGCGGAGAGACGTATTTCGACAGCAGAGATAAGTTGTCTGGCAGGGGATATATATTTCCCGCCACCGGAAATAAGTTTTCCGCCAGCGGATAGACGTACTCCGTTTGCAGAGATAAGTTGTCAGGCCGGGGATATAAATTTCTCGCCGCCGGAGATAAGTTTTCTGCAAGCGGAGAGATGTATTTTGTCAGCCGAGATAAGATGTCCGGCAGGGGATATAAATTTCCCGCCACCGGAGGTAAATGTTCTGCCAGCGGAGATAAGTTTTCTGCGGAGATAAGCTGTCCGGCAGGGGTTATAAATTTCCCCCTCTGGAGAAAAGTTTTTCGCAAGCGGATATGAATTTCCCGCCACCGGATATAAGTTTTCCGCCAGCGGATAGACGTATTTTGTGAGCAGAGATAAGTTGTCCGGCAGCGAAGATAAGATGTCTGTTATCGGAGAAAAGTTTTCCGCCAGCGGATATAAATTTCCGCCACCGCAGATAAGTTTTCCGCCAGCGAAGAGATGTATTTTGTCATCAGAGATAAGATGTCCGGCAGGTGATATAAATTCCTCGCCGCCGGAGATAAGTTTTCTGCCAGCGAAAAGACGTATTTCGTTTGCAGAGATAAGTTGTCACGCCGGGGATATACACTTCTCGCCGCCGGAGATAAGTTTTCTGCAAGCGGAGAGACGTATTTTGTCAGGAGAGATAAGTTGTCCGGCAGGGGATATAAATTTCCTGCCGACGGAAATAAGTTTTCCTCCAGCGGAGAGATGTATTTTGTCAGCCGAGATAAGATGTCCGGCAGGGGATATAAATTTCCCGCCGACGGAGGTAAATGTTCTGCCAGCGGAGATCAGTTTTCTGCCGGCGGAGAATCGTAGTTCGTCAGCAGAGATAAGTTGTCTGGCAGCGAAGATGAGATGTCTGTTATCGGAGAAAAGTTTTCCGCCAGCGGATATAAAATTCCGCCACCGCAGATAAGTTTTCCGCCAGTGAAGAGATGTATTTTGTCAGCAGAGATAAGATGTCCGGCAGCGGGTATAGATTTCCCGGCACCGGAAATATGTTTTCCGCCAGCGGAGAGACGGATTTCGTCAGCAGAGATAAGTTGTCCGGCAGGGGATATAAATTTCCCCCTCTGGAGAAAAGTTTTCCGCAAGCGGAGAGACGTATTTCGTTAGCAGAGATAAGTTGTCACGCCGGGGATATACACTTCTCGCCGCCGGAGATAAGTTTTCTGCAAGCGGAGAGACGTATTTTGTCAGCAGAGATAAGTTGTCCGGCAGGGGATATAAATTTCCCGCCGACGGAGGTAAATGTTCTGCCGGCGGAGAAACGTAGTTCGTCAGCAGAGATAAGTTGTCCGGCAGCGAAGATAAGATGTCTGTTATCGGAGAAAAGTTTTCCGCCAGCGGATATAAATTTCCGCCACCGCAGATAAGTTTTCCGCCAGCGAAGAGATGTATTTTGTCAGCAGAGAGAAGATGTCCGGCAGGTGATATAAATTCCTCGCCGCCCTAAGTAAAGTAAGTAAATGTTCTGCCAGCGGAGATAAGTTTTCTGCCGGCGGAGAATCGTAGTTCGTCGGCGGAGATAAATTGTCTGCCAGCGGAGATAAGTTGTCCGCCAGCGGATATAGATTTCCCGGCACCGGAAATAAGTTTTCCGCCAGCGGAGAGACGTATTTCGTTAGCAGAGATAAGTTGTCTGGCAGGGGATATAGATATTCCGGCACCGGAAATAAGTTTTCCGCCAGCGGAGAGACGTATTTTGTCAGCAGAGATAAGTTGTCTGGCAGGGGATATATATTTCCCGCCACCGGAAATAAGTTTTCCGCCAGCGGAGAGATGTATTTTGTTTGCCGAGATAAGATGTCCGGCAGGGGATATTTATTTCTCGCCACCGGAAATAAGTTTTCCGCCAGCGGTGAGACGTATTTCGTCAGCAGAGATAAGTTGTCTGGAAGGGAATATAGATTTCCCGCCGCCGGAGATAAGTTTTCCGCCAGCGGAGAGACGTATTTCGTTAGCAGAGAAATTGTCAGGCCGGGGATATAAACTTCTTTCCGCCGGAGATAAGTGTTCTGCAAGCGGAGAGACGTATTTTGTCAGCAGAGATAAGTTGTCCGGCAGGGGATATATATTTCCCGCCACCGGAAATAAGTTTTCCGCCAGCGGATAGACGTATTTCATTTGCAGAGATAAGTTGTCAGGCCGGGGATATAAATTTCTCGCCGCCGGAGATAAGTTTTCTGCAAGCGGAGAGATGTATTTTGTCAGCCGAGATAAGATGTCCGGCAGGGGATATAAATTTCCCGCCGCCGGAGGTAAATGTTCTGCCAGCAGAGATAAGTTGGCAGGCAGGGGATATAGATTTCCCGGCACCGGAAATAAGTTTTCCGCCAGCGGAGAGACGTATTTCGTTAGCAGAGATAAGTTGTCAGGCCGGGGATATACACTTCTCGCCGCCGGAGTTAAGTTTTCTGCAAGCGGAGAGACGTATTTTGTCAGGAGAGATAAGTTGTCCGGCAGGGGATATAAATTTCCCGCCGACGGAGGTAAATGTTCTGCCGGCGGAGAAACGTAGTTCGTCAGCAGAGATAAGTTGTCCGGCAGCGAAGATAAGATGTCTGTTATCGGAGAAAAGTTTTCCGCCAGCGGATATAAATTTCCGCCACCGCAGATAAGTTTTCCGCCAGCGAAGAGATGTATTTTGTCAGCAGAGAGAAGATGTCCGGCAGGTGATATAAATTCCTCGCCGCCATAAGTAAAGTAAGTAAATGTTCTGCCAGCGGAGATAAGTTTTCTGCCGGCGGAGAAACGTAATTCGTCAGCGGGGATAAATTGTCCGTCAGGGGATATAAAAAATTGCCGCCGGCGGAGATAAGATTTCTGCCAGCGGAGAATCGTAGTTCGTCAGCGGAGATAAATTGTCTTCCAGCGGAGATAAATTGTCCGCCAGCGGATATAGATTTCCCGGCACCGGAAATAAGTTTTCCGCCAGCGGAGAGACGTATTTCGTTAGCAGAGATAAGTTGTCTGGCAGGGTATATAGATTTCCCGCCGCCGGAGATAAGTTTTCTGCCAGCGTAGTGACGTATTTCGTCAGCAGAGATAAGTTGTCCGGCAGGGGATATATATTTCCCGCCACCGGAAATAAGTTTTCCGCCAACGGATAGGCGTATTTCGTTTGCAGAGATAAGTTGTCAGGCCGGGGATATAAATTTCTCGCCGCCGGAGATACGTTTTCTGCAAGAGGAGAGATGTATTTTGTCAGCCGAGATAAGATGTCCGGCAGGGGATATAAATTTCCCGCCGCCGGAGGTAAATGTTCTGCCAGCGGAGATAAGTTTTCTGCCGGCGGAGATACGTAGTTCATCTGCGGAGATAAGCTGTCCGGCAGGGGATATAAATTTCCCCCTCTGGAGAAAAGTTTTCCGCAAGCGGATATGAATTTCCCGCCACCGGAGATAAGTTTTCCGCCAGCGGATAGACGTATTTTGTCAGCAGAGATAAGTTGTCCGGCAGCGAAGATAAGATGTCTGTTATCGGAGAAAAGTTTTCCGCCAGCGGATATAAATTTCCGCCACCGCAGATAAGTTTTCCGCCAGCGAAGAGATGTATTTTGTCATCAGAGATAAGATGTCCGGCAGGTGATATAAATTCCTCGCCGCCGGAGATAAGTTTTCTGCCAGCGAAAAGACGTATTTCGTTTGCAGAGATAAGTTGTCAGGCCGGGGATATAAATTTCTCGCCGCCGGAGATAAGTTTTCTGCAAGAGGAGAGATGTATTTTGTCAGCCGAGATAAGATGTCCGGCAGGGGATATAAATTTTCCGCCGCCGGAGGTAAATGTTCTGCCAGCGGAGATAAGTTTTCTGCCGGCGGAGAAACTTAGTTCGCCGGCGGAGATAAGCTGTCCGGCAGGGGATATAAATTTTGCCCTCTGGAGAGAGTTTTCCGCAAGCGGATATGAATTTCCCGCCACAGCAGATAAGTTTTCCGCCAGCGAAGAGATGTATTTTGTCAGCAGAGATAAGATGTCCGGCAGAGGATATAAATTTCCCCCCGTGGAGAAAAGTTTTCCGCCAGCGGATATAAATTTCCCGCAACCGGAGATAAGTTTTTCGCCAGCGGAGAGATGTATTTTGTCAGCCGAGATAAGATGTCCGGCAGGGGATATAAATTTCCCCCTCTGGAGAAAAGTTTTTCGCAAGCGGATATGAATTTCCCGCCACCGGATATAAGTTTTCCGCCAGCGGATAGACTTATTTTGTGAGCAGAGATAAGTTGTCCGGCAGCGAAGATAAGATGTCTGTTATCGGAGAAAAGTTTTCCGCCAGCGGATATAAATTTCCGCCACCGCAGATAAGTTTTCCGCCAGCGAAGAGATGTATTTTGTCATCAGAGATAAGATGTCCGGCAGCGGGTATAGATTTCCCGGCACCGGGGATATAAATTTCTCGCCGCCGAAAATAAGTTTTCTGCAAGCGGAGAGATGTATTTTGTCAGGAGAGATAAGTTGTCCGGCAGGGGATATAAATTTCCCCCCGTGGATTAAAGTTTTCCGCCAGCGGATATAAATTTCCCGCAACCGGAGATAAGTTTTTCGCCAGCGGAGAGACGAATTTTGTTAGCAGAGATAAGATGTCCGGTAGCGGATAATTCTCGCCGCCGGAGATAAGTTTTCTGCCAGCGGAGAGACGTACTTCGTCAGCAGAGATAAGTTTTCCGGCAGGGGGTATAGATTTCCCGGCACCGGAAATAAGTTTTCCGCCAGCGGAGAGACGTATTTCGTCAGCAGAGATAAGATGTCCGGCAGCGGATATAGATTTCCCGGCAGCGGAAATAAGTTTTCCGCCAGCGGATAGACGTATTTCGTTTGCAAATATAAGTTGTCAGGCCGGGGATATAAATTTCTCGCCGCCGGAGATAAGTTTTCTGCAAGAGGAGAGACGTATTTTGTCAAGAGAGATAAGTTGTCCGGCAGGGGATATAAATTTCCCGCCGACGGAGGTAAATGTTCTGCCAGCGGAGATAAGTTTTCTGCCGGCGGAGAATCGTAGTTCGTCAGCAGAGATAAGTTGTCTGGCAGCGAAGATGAGATGTCTGTTATCGCAGAAAAGTTTTCCGCCAGCGAAGAAATGTATTTTGTTAGCAGATATAAATTCCTCGCCGCCGGAGATAAGTTTTCTGCCAGCGTAAGGACGTATTTCGTTAGCAGAGATAAGTTGTCTGGCAGGGGATATAGATTTCCCGGCACCGGAAATAAGTTTTCCGCCAGCGGAGAGACGTATTTCGTCAGCAGAGATAATTGGTCTGGCAGGGTCTATAGATTTCCCGCAGCCGTAGATGAGTTTTGTTGAAGAATGACCATCTCTAGCAATGCTCGCATGTATTGACAGACATATGAGTATGTAGACGCATGTATGAGTGAGAGACGTAACGAAGCGACGTTCTCTTATCTCCCTTTTGTTCTCTATTTCGTTCGGTCTCTATCTGCCTGCGAGCAGAGCATTTTTTAGTCACAGATAAACCTTACATATGAATGGTTGCGTTTTTACTTTTCGGTACAAGAACTTCCCTTGCAACGGCAGTGAAATTCTGTCCAACAGGTTATGGGCCCAGGTTCGGATTTTGTAAATTAAAAGTAAAGTGATTGTTTAAGTTACGAACTATTAACATCGGTGTGACTCAGAGACTAAACGATAATCAGCAATGAGCGGGATGTATCAAATAGAAAAATTAGAGGAGGGAAATTATGACTCCTGGTGTATTCAAATGCGGTCTGTGTTAGTGCACGCTGAATTGTGGAGTGTGGCATCTGGTGATCTGCTACCAACGAATGTTCCCGAAGGTGTGAATTGGCAGGCCAAGGATGAAAAGGCGCTGGCCATGATCACATTGAGTGTGAAAACTTCACAGTTGGGGTACATTAAAAAGTGCAGTAAGTCGTCCGAAGCATGGAACAAATTAAAGAGTGTTCATCAACCAAGTGGACCTGTACGAAAGGTTCAACTGTACAAGAAATTGCTAAGCAAGCGCATGGACAAAAGGCAAAGCATTTCAAGCTACATTAATGAGTTCGTGGATATTCTTGATGGCCTTGGGTCAGTAGGAATCGAGCTAAATGATGAACTGCGCTCAATTTTTTTGTTGTCAAGCCTTCCAGAACAATTCGAAAATTTCGTTGTCGCCATAGAGACGCGCGACAGTCTGCCGACTTTCGATGTTCTATGCGTAAAACTGAAAGAAGAAGGCGAACGAAAGGGAAACACAGAAGATCAAAAGGAATACGCAAAGGCATATACCGCAGTACATAAGCCGGCCGCGCACAGAGCGCAAAAGAAGAGAAACAATACAATGATATGTTTCAAGTGTGGTGAGCGCGGGCATATGAAGGCTCAGTGTAAGAAGGAGAGCGCAAATGTGGAAAGGGCAGCGAGAGTGAAGAACAAACAGTGCAGTCTATTAAATGCGTTGGACGCAGATAATTTCAAATAGAGTATGTGGTGTTTGGATAGTGGTGCCACAAGTCACATGTGTTGTGAGAAACAGTTATTCACAAAGTTCGAGAAACACAGAGAAATGATTGGTCTGGCTGACTCCGGTTTCCTAAAAGCTGAAGGAAAAGGGGAAGTAGAGCTGAAGATAGAGATATGCACGCTGCTGTTAAAGAATGTTCTCTATGTGCCCGAAATGAATGGAAATTATTTCTCGGTGAGCAGCGCTGTACAAAATAAATGTTTCGTCACTTTTGGACAAGAATATGCACGAGTTATCCAAAATGGCGAATGCATTGTAAAGGCGAACAGAGTTGGAAACTTGTATGTCGAGGAAAACAAAACAACTGTTTTGCGGCGGTTAAGGCTGATGGTGCCCTGTGGCATAAACGGTACGGCCACTTGAACATCAGCAGTATGAAAGATTTGATCAGCAAAGGAATGGTGCGCGGCATTGAAAATATGGTTTTCCCGGCGAATATGAATTGCAAAACATGTATGGTGAGCAAGATTCATGCGCAACCATTTCCTGTTGCAACCACCAGTAGAGCTCAAGATATATTGGAACTAGTTCATGCAGATGTGTGCGGGCCCTTTGGCACACAGTCTCTTGTTGGATCAAAGTATTTTCTAACCTTCATCGATGACAAATCAAGGCGTATATTTGTGTATTTCCTGCGGACAAAGGAAGTCTTCCAGAAGTTCGTCGAGCTCAAAACCCTGGTTGAACGGCACACGGGAAAAAGTCTCAAATGTATCCGGAGCGACAATGGCGGTGAATTTGTCAACAAATCGTTTGATGAATTTCTGAAAACTAATGGGATTGATAGCCAGCTGACAGTGGCGTACACTCCACAGCAAAACGGCGTTGCTGAGAGGGCAAACCGCACTCTGGTGGAAATGTCAAGATGTATGCTGGTCCAGTCAGGATTAGGCGAATCCTTGTGGGCTGAGGCAGTCAACGCAGCTGTGTATGTACGGAATCGATCACCGACCAAGGCGCTGACCAGTTTGACGCCTATGGAAGCGTGGACTGGTAAGAAACCTTTTGTTGGTCATCTAAAGGTTTTTGGCTCCGTTGCAGTAGCTTTGGACAAGGGTCCAAGGAAGAGTAAACTTCAACCAAAAGGCAAAGAATATCGCATGGTTGGATATTCAGTAGCGGCTAAGGGCTATCGACTGTATGGCCCAGTGTCTCATCAGGTGATTGAGAGGCGAGATGTTCTCTTTGACGAGATCCAAGACGACAAGGATACAGTCACATTCGAACTTCCGAAGGCAGAAGTTTGCATGCAGTCAGGCGGCGATACTGATGACATTGACAGCAGCGGTGGAGACAGCAGCCATGGTGCAAGCGTTGACGGGGAGAATCCCAGTAGCAGCGGTACTGATGGGTACGAGAGCGCAACAGAAAAGGTTGAGTCAGATGAGCCAGCTCCTCGCGTTGGACCTGGCAGACCAAGGCTGATTCGGACCGGCAAACCTGGCCGTCCGAGAAAGGAGTACAACATTCTTGGTGCTCTGGTTGCCAGCGATGTAAGAATTCCAGTATCCTACGAGGAGGCGTTGAACAGTATTCATGCATCACATTGGTCCGAAGCGATGCAACGCGAATATGAGGCATTAATGGCAAACGAGACATGGCAGTTGGCAGACTTACCGGCAGGACAACGAGCAGTTGGATGCATATGGGTATATAGCCTGAAACGCGACAAAGATTGTCAAATCGAACGTGTCAAGGCGCGGCTGGTGGCAAAATGTTGCTCCCAGCAGTACGGCATAAACTATGCGGAAACATTTTCTCCAGTCTGCAGACTGGAGAGCGTGCGATTTATTCTTGCGCTAGCAGCAGAATTGAAATTAATGACCGTCAACCAAATGAATGTATGTACGGCATACCTCAACAGTGACCTGAGCGATACGGTGTACATGAAGCAACCACAAGGGTACATTGATCGAGCTTATCCAGCGAAGGTTATGCTGCTTAAAAAGGCAATATATGGATTGAAGCAGTCAGGAAGGGAATGGAATTCGAAGCTGAATGGCGTCCTGACTAATCTGGGTTTTGTTTCCTGTGACAACGAGCCGTGTCTCTACCAGCAGAGAGGGAAAGGTAACTTATCGTTAATCTTGGTATATGTTGACGATTTACTTATAGCATGCCAGTCCAAAGAGGACATGCTCGGTATCAAATCGGCTATTTCAAATGCGTTCGAATGTATCGACAAAGGTGTTTCAGAGCTGTTTTTAAGCATGGAGGTGCACCGTGAAGGTGAGCTTGGGCCTATCACCATAGGCCACTCGCAATACATCAAGGAACTATTGCAAGCTCACGACATGGACAAATGTAGACCAGTGGCTACTCCGTTGGATGCGGTGTTCCAGGTGGATTGTACTAATGAGCAGTGTCAAAAGGTTGATCCTGTCATGTATCAATCCATGATTGGTGAGCTGATGTGGCTGGCACTCACAACCAGACCGGACATTTTGCATTCAGTTGCAAAGTTGGCCAAGAGGAACAAAGATCCGCACGCAGAGCATCTGGCTGGTGTGAAGCACGTTCTGAGGTACTTGGCAGCGACGATGAACGTCAAACTACACTACAAACGGTGTCACCAGCCACTTACTGGTTATGTGGATGCGGATTGGGGCGGCGATCGAACTAACCCAATTTCTTGGCGATCTGAGAAACAACGCAGCGTGGCACTTAGCAGCACGGAGGCAGAATACATGGCACTGTCGGCTGCGTGTAAGGAGTCCATATTCTTACGTCGCTTAATCATCGAAATTGGCTGTGGAGATGAAGCCACCTCAACTACCTTATATGGCGATAATCTGAGCGCACAAGAGCTGGCTAGGAACCCAGTGCATCACTCAAGGACCAAGCATAATGATAATAGATATCACTTTGTACGACAGATTGTAGAAGAAGGTCAAGTTAAGTTAAAGTATGCTAGTACAACAGATATGATTGCAGATATCTTGACCAAGAATCTCCCTAAGAGAAAGCATGTCGAATTTACAAAATTGTTAAGTTTAAATTTCTGGTCTGATGAGCTCGTGAGGTGGCTCAAAGGGGGCCTAGCTGAGGCCACCGGACGGGTCGCAGGTTGCGGATAGCGAACGACCTACCTATATACAGGTCATATAGGTAGGTCAGCTGCGAATAACCGGACATCCCTAGGGAGAGTACCGAAAATAAGCAGCCCCGGACAGCCAGCGGGTGTTCGCGAAGTAGCAACACTGACGATGCGCTTGTGGTGCCGCCTCTTATAAGTAGCTCACACACTCCCCTATCCCTACACACTACCTACCCACATCCCAACCCCCCACATTCAGCTCACACCGGGCCGGACTAAGAGTGTTATTCGACCCGTGCCGAGAGTCAGCCTGGCTGGGGGCCCGGTATATAAAACTAGCCCAGTCGTTAACGGAGAGCTCAGGGACTTGGCAGCCCCCTGTTCTAAGTATGCCTTATCCGGGCAACGTGGATCTCTGCCCGGACGGACCGTACCCCTTCTCTGCAGCTCGTGGGAAAAAGAATGGAAGAATTGAAAAACAAACAAAATGAGTCTGGCACTCCCCAAATGCCAACAGGGAGCAATCCCAAACAGGGGAAGGCAGCGGCCCAAAGGCCTGGCCCGACCCGCAAATCAGCAGGGAAAACCTGCGCGGCGGAAGATGCTAGGGAGAGCCCAAAGGGGTCCCATCCCGGTGTCGGGGTGGGTGGTGAATTGGCTCCCAAAACCGATACCTTGGCAGAGTGGCTATGCAATCCTGCGGCTGCTCTGCCTGCTGGTAAAGTGGAGGGGGATGAGTCACCATCTACTAGTGTCAAAGCCAAATCCTTTACATATGCCGACAGAAGGAGTGCTGGCAACATACTCCGTCGGCAGAACGCAAGCCAGATGTCCAGCCCGACGGACAAATGGATTAAGAAGGTCGAGTGGGCCTCGAAGGTGCTGCCGAACTTTGGCAAGGAAGCACCGAAGAAGGAAGCCCCTCAGCAAAAAAGGCAGCGCTCGCAGGAGACTCCGGGGCCGACACCGAAGCGCTCCAGAGTGCTGCCTAACGCATCGTTCGCGCAGATTGCCAGAGAAAGGACGCTGATTGGCGTCCTGGACAAAGGCAGCGTGGACTCCCGGATCCCTCGGAACCAGTGGAAGTGGGTGGAAGCGGCACTGGCCGACCGCTGCTTCGAGCTGCTGGAAAAGCAGCCTGGACCCCCCCCGTCTGCAGAGACATGGGCTGGTACCAGGGCTACATAAAAATCGTAGCCTGTGAAGATGAGCGCTCCGTACAGCTGTACAAAGCAGCGGTAGCGCAAGTCGGGGAAGTCTACCCAGGGGCGAAGCTCGTCGCTGTAGACTGGAGCGAAGTGCCCAGTAGACCAAGGGCGAGAGTCTGGGTGCCCGCCTCCATGAAGGAGCCGGAGCGCATCCTAAAAATGCTGCAAAGATGCAACCCCCACCTCCCAACAGCGGATTGGAAGGTGGTCAAAGTTGAGGCGACACAGGGCCCCACAAACCAGGCGGTGGTCGTCCTCAACAAAGAGTCGCTGGCCCCGATTGAGGCTGCCAAAGGCGAGCTCAATTTTGGGTTCAGCTCTGTGACCATAAAGGTCTACAAGTCGGATGCGGCGGCCGAGGCACGTCCTGTCGACAAGCCAGTCGAGCAGGACGCTGCCTCGGAGATCGAAGCACCCGACGATCACACAGAGATAGACCCAGAGGGCTACTCCACAGATGGCACGCTGAGATGCGACTTCGAGGCGATGTGTTGCCACGAGGAAGTCGAGGACGATCCGGATGCCGACATTACAGTGGTGGAGAACACTAAGGATGTCCCTGAGGCTCCTTCAGATCAATCTCCACCACTGTAAAGCAGCATCCGCTGCTCTTATACTCCGCCTCGAAGAGAGCGGAGCAGACGTAGCCCTGATCCAGGAACCTTGGATAGTGGGAGACAAGGTTTGTGGATTAGGGTCGAAGGAGTACAAGATAATTGTAGCTCAACATGAAGGTAAAACTCGCACCTGCATTCTCGCCGGAAAGCACCTTAATATCTTTCTGCTCCATAATTATAGCGATAGCGACAACACGGCGGTAAGCCTAGAGCTGGAAGGGACACATCTAAGGCTGATGTCGTCCTACATGGCCCATGAGGGAAACAATCCCCCCAACGACCTTGTTCGCAAACTAGCCAGCGACAGCGAGAGGTCGGACATAGACCTATTAATAGGTTGCGATGCCAACGCTCACCACACTCAATGGGGGAGCTCGAACACAAATGCAAGGGGTGAGTCACTTTTCAGCTTCATCCTTAACTCAAATCTATTTATTTGTAATCGGGGCAACGACCCCACTTTTATAATTAAAAATCGACAGGAGGTTATTGACATCACCCTAGTGTCTTCCAACCTGTTAGACATAGTCAAGAGTTGGCAAGTCCTTGATGACCACTCCTTCTCTGACCACAGATACATCGAGACCACACTATCCCTCGAGTGTCCGAAACCTAAGGACTATATTAATCCCAGGAAAGCCAACTGGGAAAAATATAGCTCAGCCCTGGAGGACTTACTCCCCTCCAAAGCACCATCATGCCCTGACACAAAAGACGACCTAGATCGCCTAGTGAACAGGTTCACAGAGGCATGCAACAAAGCCTTCGCGGCAGCATGCCCCTCTAGCAAACCTAGGGGGAAAAAGAAACCCCCCTGGTGGTCAAAGCAAATAGACATCCTACGTAAAAGCTGCAGGACCCTTTTCAACAGGGCCAAAAGCGCGAACGAGGAGAGCCACTGGGCAGACTATAAAATCAGTCTGTCACTATATAAAAAGGAAACAAGGAAAGCAAAAAGGGCCTCTTGGCAAAAATTTTGCTCGGAAATTGAGGAAACATCAGAGGCCGCAAGGCTTCGCAAGATTCTCTCAAAAACTAACCCCTCGGTGGGGTATCTTAAAAGGAATGACGGCACGTGGACTATTTCCAGTGAGGATCCCTGCACATTCTACTAGACACACATTTTCCAGGGTGCACAACCATCGAGACGGCACATCTTCCAGGAGAGGGACCGGTAACCTCGATGGATCACATCCTCACTAAACGTAACATAAGCTGGGCAATAAACAGCTTCAGCCCGTTCAAATCGCCAGGCCCAGACCAGGTAATCCCGGCCCAACTTCAGAAGGCCGGGGATACGGCCATAAACTGGCTACAAGGTATCTTCAGGAAGATACTGGCTGTGGGTACAATGCCGCGAACATGGCTTAAGGCAAAGATAGTCTTCATTCCCAAAGCTGGGAAAGCCTCGCACTCAGCTGCAAAGGACTTTAGACCAATCAGCCTATCGTCCTTCCTCCTCAAAACCTTTGAGAGACTCGTCGGGCTGCAACTGAGGACAACTATACACCCTCAGTTGCTGTCAGGCGCACAGCATGCCTACCGGAAAGGAAAATCCACGGAAACGGCTCTTCATGAAGTGATCTCTGCGGTAGAGAAATCTCTGCATCACAAAGAGTACTCACTCATAGCATTTCTCGATATTGAGGGAGCTTTCAACAACGTTGTACCGGGTGCCATTACAGAAGCCCTGACTGACCTGGGGGTGGACCGTCACTTGGTGATGCTCATTGATCAATTGCTCACATGCAGGACGGTGACATCATCGATGGGATCGTCCGCCCAGTCAAGGTATGTCAACAGAGGCACCCCGCAAGTTGGTGTCCTGTCTCCTCTTCTGTGGAACATAGCAGTCAACAAGATTTTATGTGACCTAGAAAGGGGGGGCTGCAAAGTCGTGGCCTATGCGGACGACGTTGCGATTATCTTCTCGGGGAAATACCCCCAAACACTGTGCGACTAAATGTCCACAAAGCTAGCGCAACTGTCGGATTGGACGGTATCGTGCGGTCTGGGAGTAAATCCCTCAAAAACGGAACTCGTGTTATTCACAAATAAATACAAGGTCCCGCCCCTCAACCCTCCAATACTACAAGGATGCAGGCTCTCCTTTAGCGACAGTGCCAGTTACTTAGGGTTGGTAATTGACAAGAAGCTTAACTGGAACCTGAATGTCAAAGACAGAGTGAAAAAGGCAATGACTGCACTCTATACATGCAAGAAAGCTATTGGGCTAAGATGGGGTATGATCCCAAGCATAGTCCAATGGATATATCAAGCTATAGTTAGACCAATACTACTCTACGGAGTTACGGTGTGGTGGCCAGCCCTATCAAAAAGGGCGATCACCAAGCAACTGGGCAAAGTCCAGCGGACTGCCGCCCTATGCATCAGCGGAGCTCTCCGCACCACCCCAAATGATGCGCTAAATGCCATCCTATGCCTACAGAGCCTTGAACTCGCAGGAAAGGAACGGGCAGAAGCAGCAGCAATACGTCTAAGAGACTCAGATCAATGGGTGACACAGTGCATAGGTCACTCAGCCATATTAAATAGCAGTACTGTCCCCTCAAAAACAGACTACCAAGTTCCAAGAGAGTATACAGACACTCCCTTCGACACAATCATCCCTCATAGAGACGAATGGCTCGAGGGACTCCCAGGCCCTGAAGGGGCCATAAGCATCTTCACAGATGGATCAAAGCTGGACGACAGAGTCGGAGGGGGAATCTACTCTGAACAGCTAAACATAAGGCATTCCTTCAGACTCCCAGATCATTGCAGTGTCTTTCAAGCGGAAGTCATAGCAATCAGGGAGGCACTAGACTGCCTACAAGCGGCTGCCGTCACGGCAACCAAGCTAAACATTTATAGCGACAGCCAAGCTGCGATCAAATCGCGTGATTTCCTCGAACTCGGCCGGAGAGACTTATTTCGTCAGCAGAGATAAGTTGTCTGGCAGGGGATATAGATTTCCCGCCGCCGGAGGTAAATGTTCAGCCAGCGGAGATTAGTTTTCTTCCGGCGGAGAAACGTAATTCGTCAGCGGGGATAAATTGTCCGTCAGGGAATGTAAATTTCCCGCCGTCGGAGATAAGATTTCTGCCAATGGAGAATCGTAGTTCGTCAGCGGAGATAAATTGTCTGCCAGCAGAGATAAGTTGTCCGCCAGCGGATATAGATTTCCCAGCACCGGAAATAAATTTTCCTCCAACGGAGAGACGTATTTCGTCAGCAGAGATAAGTTGTCTGGCAGGGGATATAGATTTCCCGCCGCCGGAGATAAGTTTTCTGCCAGCGTAGAGACGTATTTCGTCAGCAGAGATAAGTTGTCCGGGAGGGGATATATATTTACCGCCACCTTAAATAAGTTTTCCGCCAACGGACAGACGTATTTTGTTAGCAGAGATAAGTTGTCAGGCCGGGGATATAATGTTCTCGCTGCCGGAGATAAGTTTTCTGCAAGCGGAGAGACGTATTTCGTCAGCAGAGATAAGTTGTCCGGCAGAGGATATATATTTCCCGCCACCGGAAATAAGTTTTCTGCCGGCGGAGAAACGTAATTCGTCAGCGGGGATAAATTGTCCGTCAGGGGATGTAAATTTCCCGCTGTCGGAGATAAGATTTCTGCCAGTGGAGAATCGTAGTTCGTCAGCGGAGATAAATTGTCTGCCAGCGGAGATAAGTTGTCCGCCAGCGGATATAGATTTCCCAGCACCGGAAATAAATTTTCCTCCAACGGAGAGACGTATTTCGTAAGCAGAGATAAGTTGTCTGGCAGGGGATATAGATTTCCCGCAGCCGGAGGTAAGTTTTCTGCCAGCGTAGAGACGTATTTCGTCAGCAGAGATAAGTTGTCCGGCAGGAAATATATATTTCCCGCAACCGGAGATAAGTTTACTACAAGCGGAGAGACGTATTTCGTCAGCAGAGATAAGTTGTCCGGCAGAGGATATAGTTTTCCCGCCACCGGAAATTAGTTTTCCGCCAGCGGATAGACGTATTTCGTCAGCAGAGATAAGTTTTCTGCAAGCGGAGAGACTTATTTCGTCAGCAGAGATAAGTTGTCCGGCTGGGAATATAAATTTCCCGCCGCCGGATGTAAATGTTCTGCCAGCGGAGATCAGTTTTCTGCCGGCGGAGAAACGTAGCTCGTCAGCGGAAAGAAATTATCCGCCAGCGGAGATAAAATGTCTGTCAGCGGAGAAAAGTTTTCCGCCAGCGGATATATTTCCCGCCGCCGGAGATAAGTTTTTTGCTAGCGTAGAGACGTATTTCGTCAGCAGAGATAAGTTGTCCGGCAGGGGATATATATTTCCCGCCACCGGAGATAAGATTACTACCAGCGGAGAGACGTATTTCGTCAGCAGAGATAAGTTGTCCGGCAGAGGATATAGATTTCCCCCCACGAGAAATAAGTTTCCCGCCAGCGGAGAGACGTATTTCGCTAGCAGAGATAAGCTGTCCGGCAGGGGATATAAGTTTCCCGCCGCCGGAGGTAAGCTTTCTTATCTTATAGATTTCGTCAGCAGAGATAAGTTGTCAGGCATGGGATATATATTTCCCGCCACCGGAAATAAGTTTTCCGCCAGCGGAGAGACGTATTTCGTTAGCAGAGATAAGTTGTCAGGCCGGGGATATAATGTTGTCGCCGCCGGAGATATTTCGTCAGCAGAGATAACTTTTCTGCAAGCGGAGAAACTTATTTCGTCAGCAGAGATAAGTTGTCCGGCAGGTGATATATATTTCCCGCCACCGGAAATAAGTTTTCCGCCAGCTGAGAGACATATTTCGTTAGCAGAGATAAGATGTCCGGCAGGGTATATAGATTTCCCGCCGCCGGAGATAAGTTTTCTGCCAGCGTAGAGACGTATTTCGTCAGCAGAGATAAGTTGTCCGGCAGGGGATATATATTTCCCGCCACCGGAAACAAGTTTTCCGCCAGCGGAGAGACGTATTTCGGTAGCATAGTTAAGTGGTCAGGCCGGGGATATAAATTTCTCGACGCCGGAGATAAGTTTTCTACAAGCGGAGAGACGTATTTCGTCAGCAGAGATAAACTTGCTGCCAGCGGAGAGACGTATTTCGTCAGCAGAGATAAGTTGTCCGGCAGAGGATATAGATTTACCGCCGCCGGAGGTAAATGTTCTGCCAGCGGAGATCAGTTTTCTGCCGTTGGAGAAACGTAATTCGTCAGCGGGGATAAATTGTCCGTTAGGGGATGTAAATTTCCTGCCGTCGGAGATAAGATTTCTGCCAGCGGAGAGACGTATTTCGTTAGTCTCGCCGCCGGAGATAAGTTTTCTGCAATCGGAGAGACGTATTTCTTCAGCAGAAATAAGTTTTCTGCCAGCGTAGAGACGTATTTCGTCAGCAGAGATAAGTTGTCCGGCAGGGAATATATATTTCCCGCCACCGGAAATAAGTTTTCCCACAGCGGAGAGACGTATTTCGTTGTCAGTTGTCAGTTGTCAGTTGTCAGGCCGGGGAAAAAAATTTCTCGCCGCCGGAGATAAGTTTTCTGCAAGCGGAGAGACGTATTTCTTCAGCAGAAATAAGTTTTCAGCAAGCGGAGAGACGTATTTCGTCAGCAGAGATAAGTTGTCCGGCAGGGGATATATATTTCCCGCCACCGGAAATAAGTTTTCCTCCAGCGGAGAGACGTATTTCGGTAGCATAGTTAAGTGGTCAGGCCGGGGATATAAATTTCTCGCCGCCGGAGATAAGTTTTCTGCAAGCGAAGAGACATCTTTTTTCAGCAGAAATAAGTTTTCTGCAAGTGGAGAGACGTATTTCGTCAGCAGAGATAAGTTGTCCGGCAGGGGATATATATTTCCCGCCACCGGAAATAAGTTTTCCGCCGGCGGAGAGTCGTATTTCGTTAGCAGAGATATGTTGCCAGTCCGGGGATATAAATTTCTCGCCGTCGGAGATTAGTTTTCTACAAGCGGAGAGACGTATTTCGTCAGCAGAGATAAGTTTGCTGCAAGCGAAGAGATGTATTTCGTCAGCAGAGATAAGTTGTCCGGCAGAGGATATAGATTTACCGCCACCGGAAACAAGTTTTCCGCCAGCGGAGAAAAGTATTTCGTTAGCAGAGATAAGCTGTCCGGCAGGGGATATAAACTTCCCGCCGCCGGAGGTAAATGTTATGCCAGCGGAGATCAGTTTTCTGCCGGCGGAGAAACGTAACTCGTCAGGGGGATAAATTGTCCGTTAGGGGATATAAATTTCCCGCCGCCGGAGATTAGTTTTCTACAAGCGGAGAGACGTATTTCGTCAGCAGAAATAAGTTTTCTGCAAGTGGAGAGACGTATTTCGTCAGCAGAGATAAGTTGTCCGGCAGGGGATATATATTTCCCGCCACCGGAAATAAGTTTTCCGCCGGCGGGGAGTCGTATTTCGTTAGCAGAGATATGTTGCCAGGCCGGGGATATAAATTTCTCGCCGTCGGAGATTAGTTTTCTACAAGCGGAGAGACGTATTTCGTCAGCAGAGATAAGTTTGCTGCAAGCGAAGAGATGTATTTCGTCAGCAGAGATAAGTTGTCCGGCAGAGGATATAGATTTCCCGCCACCGCAGATAAGTTTTCCGCCAGCGGAGAGATGTATTTTGTCAGCCGTGATAAGATGTCCGGCAAGGGATATAGATTTCCCGCCGCCGGAGGTAAATGTTATGCCAGCGGAGATCAGTTTTCTGCCGGTGGAGAAACGTAACTCGTCAGCGGCGATAAATTGTCCGTCAGGGGATATAAATTTCCCGCCGCCGGAGATAAGATTTCTGCCAGTGGAGAATCGTAGTTCGTCAGCGGAGATAAATTGTCCGGCAGAGGATATAGATTTACCGCCACCGGAAACAAGTTTTCCGCCAGCGGAGAAATGTATTTCGTTAGCAGAGATAAGCTGTCCGGCAGGGGATATAAACTTCCCGCCGCCGGAGGTTAATGTTCTGCCAGCGGAGATCAGTTTTCTGACGGCGGAGAAACGTAATTCGTCAGCGGGGTTAAATTGTCCGTCAGGGGATGTAAATTTCCCTCCGTCGGAGATAAGATTTCTGCCAGTGGAGAATCGTAGTTCGTCAGCGGAGATAAGTTTTCCGCCAGCGGAGAGACGTATTTCGTCAGCAGAGATAAGTTGTCCGGCAAGGGATGTATATTTTCCGCCACCGGAAATAAGTTTTCCGCCAGCGGAGAGACGTATTTCTTTAGCAGAGATAAGTTGTCATGCCGGGGATAAAAATTTCTCGCCGCCGGAGATAAGTTTTCTGCAAGCGGAGAGAAGTATTTCGTCAGCAGAGATAAGTTTTCTGCTAGCGGAGAGACGTATTTCGTCAGCAGAGATAAGTTGTCCGGCAAGGGATGTATATTTTCCGCCACCGGAAATAAGTTTTCCGCCAGCGGAGAGACGTATTTCTTTAGCAGAGATAAGTTGTCATGCCGGGGATAAAAATTTCTCGCCGCCGGAGATAAGTTTTCTGCAAGCGGACAGACGTATTTCGTCAGCAGAAATAAGTTTTCCGCCAGCGGAGAGACGTATTTCGTAAGCAGAGATAAGTTGTCTGGCAGGGGATATAGATTTCCGGCGCCGGAGATAAGTTTTCTGCCAGCGTAGAGACGTATTTCGTCAGCAGAGATAAGTTGTCCGGCAGGGGATATAGATTTCCCGCCGCCGGAGGTAAATGTTCTGCCAGCGGAGATTAGTTTTCTGCCGGCGGAGAAACGTAATTCGTCAGCGGGGATAAATTGTCCGCCAGCGGATATAGATTTCCCGGCACCGGAAATAAGTTTTCTGCCAGCGTAGAGACGTATTGCGTCAGCAGAGATAAGTTGTCCGGCAGGGAATATATATTTCCCGCCACCGGAAATAAGTTTTCCCCCAGCGGAGACACGTATTTCGTTAGCAGAGATAAGTTGTCAGGCCGGGGATAAAAATTTCTCGCCGCCGGAGATAAGTTTTCTGCAAGCGGACAGACGTATTTCGTCAGCAGAAATAAGTTTTCCGCCAGCGGAAACACGTATTTCGTAAGCAGAGATAAGTTGTCTGGCAGGGGATATAGATTTCCGGCGCCGGAGATAAGTTTTCTGCCAGCGTAGAGACTTATTTCGTCAGCAGAGATAAGTTGTCCGGTAGGGGATATAGATTTCCCGCCGCCGGAGGTAAATGTTCTGCCAGCGGAGATCAGTTTTCTGCCGGCGGAGAAACGTAATTCGTCAGCGGGGATAAATTGTCCGTTAGGGGATATTGATTTCCCGCCGCCGGAGGTAAATGTTCTGCCAGCGGAGATCAGTTTTCTGCCGGCGGAGAAACGTAGCTCGTCAGCGGAGATAAAATGTCTGTCAGCAGAGATAAGTTGACAGGCCGGGGATATAAATTTCTCGCCGCCGGAGATAAGTTTCCTGCAAACGGAGAGACGTATTTCGTCAGCAGAGATAAGTTGTCCGGCAGGGAATATATATGTAGGGATCCTTGGTGGGCTCCCTACAAGTGAGTAAGAATCCGCTCCAGAATCTCCATCAATTATAAGCCACACATCGTTGTATTGTCTTTATTTTAATAAATGGTTACAATAAGTTTCATTTTCTTAACACGTTCTTCTCTGCACGTCTACTCGCTCCCGCAGTCGAACTCTTACTTACTATCGATATATCTTCCTCTACCCTTGACTATCCCTAGCGATAGATCGATACTCATTAAAGGGCTGCCAACCCTACATTCGGCCGTCCTGACTCATCATTCGACCCGAATGATTGAGACCACATCTTCATATACTCTGCCACCGTATTGGTCTTCAAAGGCCCTTCACCATCACCCACTTTCTCAACAATGTACCGTCCATGTCTTAGTTTACGCGTCACAATATAAGGACCCAAGAATCTTCCCTTTAGCTTCAATCCGGTTCCAAATTGGGTACGCTTAATAGCTACCATATCATTAACTTGGTACTCATTTTCTGGTTTCCGGGACTTGTTGAACGACTTGCAATTTTCATTTTGTATCTGCACTATGTTATCTCTGGCTATCTTGCGAATTTCTTCTTTCTCCTGCTGCAGCTCTAAAATATACTCTTCCTCTACAAGCTTTTCTAAGTCACTGTCATACTTTGTCCTCATTTTTATGCCTGTCAAAATCTTAAATGGGGATATCTTGGTACTTCTCGGAGGAGTGGAGTTTATAAACGATTGTACCCTACCAACATGCTTGTACCAGGCTTTCGGATCTTCTGCGCAAAGCTTTGTTAACATAAGCCTTCTCCGCTCGCCGGAACCAGGCACCAGCTCCCTGCGTAGGGAAGGGCCGAAGCGTTCCAAGGAGGGGATGAAGGCCAAGGCGCAATACAAAGCGGCCCTCAACATAAAAAGCCGGCTGCAAGGCAAAGCAGACATCTCCCAGGAGGAGAAGGTCAAGCTAGCCTGGGCCGAGCAGAGAGTAGAGGAGGGTCGGCTACACTATGCCCAGATGCCACAGATGAGGGCGTCGAATGGCGAATATGCCAATAAGGTGGAGGAGATGATGGCCACCAAGAGGCAACGCTCGACTGAGAGTGCCATTAAGGACACTCCAGCGAGCAAGCGGCAACGCGGGCCCAGGAGTGCAGCCCCTCCACCGAAAGCGGCCAAGAAGCCGAAAGCGAAGGTCAGCGAGGTGACCAAACGACACCTGATCGTGGCACTCATTGACCGCAGCGAAGAAAACGGCAAGATGTCAGCGGCACAGTGGAAGCTGGTGCACGCGCGTCTTGTCGACGCACTCTTTGCACAGATGGAGGAAGACCCCGCGGCCCCAATGCCCACGTTCGATGGTGCTGGGTGGCTAAATGGGGCTAAGATCCTGAAGTGCAATGATGACCCAACCCTAAGGTGGCTGACGCGTACGGTCTGCCAACTGGAGGCGATGTGGGAGGGGGCCAAGCTGGAGGTTGTGGACCGGGAGCTTATCCCGTCCAAGCCTAAGGCGAAGGTACTCTTCCCCATCACGATCCAGGGGGACCGAGCGCTGAAGCTCCTTCAGCGGCAAAACGCGGACGTGCCAACGGCCGACTGGAGGATCCTACACATTGGTAGCCCACTACCCAACGAGGGGGGCCAGTGTGTGATCCTCCAAATAAACAAGGAAGCAGAGGATCTGCTATACCCCAAGTTCGGGAAGATGGCGTGGGGCATGGGTAGCGTCTACCTGCGCCTCAAAAAGCGCCACCCTGAGGACAAGGACGCGCATACCCTGCAGGCAGGCGAGGTGGAAAAGGACCTAGGTCTCGAGTCCATCGTGGAGGCCGCCCAGGGTCTTGCGCTTGAAGATGAAGAAGAGGAAGACGGTGACCTGACGCTGGTAGTCAACCCGTCAGGTGCAAGCGAGCCAGCCACCCATGCTGAGTGTGCTGCAGCTCAACTTGCATAAAAGCAAGGTAGCGTCGGCGGAGCTCCTCATCGCCATGGAGCAAGGGCTCGCCGACATAGCTCTAGTCCAGGAGCCCTGGATTGCGACAGGCAATTCAGTGGCCGGACTAAAGTCCTCAAATCATAACCTGTTCTACTCAACATCGGTAAGCAGGAGCAGAACCGTCGTACTCGTACGAAAGGGAATCCATGCTTACCTTATGTCTCATTACAGCACGGATGACCTGACGGTTGTGATGCTGGAAAGTGAGGAAAAGCGCCTTCTGGTGGCTTCCTGCTACATGGCTCACGACAGACCCGCACCACCCGACGAACTCAGGAGCCTGGTGACAGAAGCCGGCACCAAAAACTATCAACTCGTCATCGGAACGGACGCCAACGCCCACCATAATGTGTGGGGAAGCACCGACATCAATGACAGAGGTGAGTCACTCTTAGACTTTATACTAGCAACTAATCTATATATAGCAAACGTTGGGGAGGAGCACACCTTCGTAGGTCCGACCTCATCTAACGTGCTAGACCTAACACTTGCAATGGGAAACAGTACTACGGTATCTAGCTGGAGGGTCCTCGATAGACCATCCTTCTCAGACCATAAGTACATTCAGTTCAAGTGCGAATTCAAACACCTTTCGAAGACAACAGTCTATAGAAACCCCCGGAACACAAACTGGGCAAAGTTTAAAAAGACAGTTACTTCGAAGCTCGCGAATCCGGGCTCAGTGAAATCCGCGGAGGATATAGAGAAGTCCCTAAAGACCCTATCCAACGAGCTACTGAACGCCTACCATGCATCGTGCAAACCCTCGAGAACGAAGAGGAGGTCCAAGCCACTCTGGTGGAACCGAGATCTCTCTCTCCAAAGGAACAACCTCAAGGAATTCTTCAAGATCGCCAAACAAGCGAACGAGGAGATTGTCAATGAGGAATATAAAATCCTACTTAGGAGCTACAAGAAGGAAATACGTAAGGCACAAAGGAACTCGTGGAGAAACTTCTGCTCCAACATCGAGAAAGTGCCCGAAACCGCCAGGCTTCGGAAGCTGCTTTCAAAGCAGCCCACAGTACAGAGCCAACTAAAACTAGACAACGGACAGTGGACAGAGGGCAGCAAAGAAGCCCTAACAGCACTAATGGAGGCGCACTTCCCTGGATGCACCGAGGTCACTGACGCCAAGGAGCATCAGGACCTAGCAACCGAGGAACAACACCCTCCAATAGGTCTGTTAACCACTAAGAGAATACACTGGGCCATAGACTCCTTCGCGGGCATAAAAGCACCAGGACTGGACGGGATATTCCCAGCCATGATGCAGTTGACCAAAGAGGTTATCACCCCATGGCTCCTCGCAATATACTCAGCATGCCTAAGTACGGGCTATATCCCCATCCAATGGAGAACCTCGAGAGTTGTCTTCCTCCCTAAGGCAGGAAAGTGCAGCCACGTGAGTCCCAAGGACTACAGACCGATAAGCCTTACCTCCTTTATACTAAAAACACTAGAAAAGCTGTTGGATTTGCACATCAGGAATGAGGTAGAGGGACTGATGTCAACAAACCAACACGCCTACACTAAAGGGAAATCAGTGGAGACGGTACTACACTCGCTAGTAGCCACCATCGAGAGCGCCCTTCACAACAAAAAGTATGCTTTGGGAGCATTTGTGGACATCTCAGGAGCATTCAACAACGTGGCCACAACCGCAATAACAAGTCGCCTAGAAGCGAATAACATACACCCTGCAATCAACGTCTGGATCAAAAACCTCCTAAGTTGCAGACGGGTGCAATCGGAGTGGGGCACTGCTTCCATGGTAAAGGGGGCACACAGAGGCACACCTCAGGGTGGAGTCCTGTCGCCACTACTGTGGAATCTGGTGGTCGACGACCTCATCAAGAGATTTGAAAGGAAGGCCCCAAAGATAACGGCTTATGCAGATGACATAAGCATACTTATTACGGGTGTATGTCCATCGACCCTCAGCTCCTTAATGGAACGTACACTCAGGGAGATACGTGAGTGGGCGGAAGAGGTAGGACTCAGTATCAACGCGGACAAGACGGACCTCATCCTCTTTACCAAGAGGTACAAGGTACCGATATGGACCCCCCCGAAAATTGACCAAACTAGGCTGACCCCAAAATCACAGGTGAAATACCTAGGCACAGTACTGGACAGCAAGCTGGCATGGAGGCCCAATGTAGTGGAAAGGGTGAAGAAGGCTACCATTGCGCTTTATGCATCCAAGAAGATGCTCAGCAGCACATGGGGCCTGTCACCTGCTCTAATGCACTGGATCTACATCTCGGTGGTGCGACCAACTCTGCTGTATGGAGCCTTAGTGTGGTGGCAGGCTACTGAAAAGAAGACATACCATAAGCTTATGGAGAAGACTCAGCGACAGGCTCTGCTCTGTATTACAGGGGCGCTGAGGTCAACCCCAACAAAAGCACTCGAAACCATACTCGGAATCGACCCCCTGGACATTCACGCTCGCCTGATTGCGGGAAAGGCAGCACAACGCCTCATAGCATCAGGAAATCTATCGCCACAAGGATACGGGCATAGTTCAATCGGCAGGGAAATGACCAGATCAACTGACTACATGACCCCCCAAACTTGCCTTGACGTCAAAACAACCACATCTCTGGGACCTGAAGACTGGAAGATTGGAAGGGACCAAACTGAGCACCTTAATATATACACAGACGGCTCCAAGATGGACGGAGGAGTAGGAGCGGGCCTATACTGCACAGACCCCGTGATAAGGCTGTCGTATAAGCTACCGGACCAATGCAGCATATTTCAGGCAGAAGTTTTTGCCATCGGGAAGGCAGCGGAGGTCGCTCTCCTAACAGAACGAGCACACGATGCGGTCAACCTATTCGTCGACAGCCAAGCGGCGATAAGATCCATGCAGTCGACATCCTAAGCACGACAAGGACAGTGCGGATCTATTGGGTTCCCAGCCACCAGGGCATCGAAGGAAACGAAGCGGCGGACGTACTAGCTAAGGAAGGCGTCGAGCTGGAGAATAGGAACACCGAAAACGTGCCTGTCTCCCTTAGAACGCTGCAATGCGACCTAGAGAAGCAGGCTAGAACACAGACTGATAACAGGTGGAACAGTACCACCACCTGCAGAACCTCGAAGATAATGTGCAAGGAACGCAACGAGAAACTTAGCCACTACCTACTGCACCTACCACGAAAGGACTGCAGACTGATGGTGGGAATACTAACAGGTCACTGTCTGGCTGCTGCACATGCAGCAAAGCTAGGCATCACCAACAGAGACAGTTGCAGGAAATGTGAGGAACCTGGGGCTATCGAAACCCTGGAACATCTCATCTGCAACTGTCCGGCTCTCTCAAGGGCAAGGAGGAGATACCTGGGCGCCCCAGTGTTGGCATCACTGGAAGATGCCTCCAAAAGGACGCCTCAGGAACTGCTGGCCTATGCTAAAAACACCTCGATTCTCGGGGACTTTTTAAAACCACATTAACACTCCCGCGACGGTTCATACACCCCCCCATCCGGATAACTAAGGGCCATATTGGCCTATGCGCGGCCCCGCTGAGGGCCGTCCGGGTTAACCTAACCTAACCTTTGTTAACATAGTAGTAACGACCTTATTAATTCGCTCTACCTGTCCATTACCACGCGGCACTCCTGTCGCTATCAGCAAATGTTGGATATCCTGTTCCTTACAATATTCCTCGAAAACATTAGCAGTAAATGCAGTGCCTCTATCCGTGATCACACGCTTCGGGTTTCCAAAAACTTCGCCCTGTTTCTGCAACCTATCAACCACATCATCAGCGCCTGTACTCTTTGTTGGATAAAGCCAGACAAATTTAGAAAAAGCGTCGACAACTACTAGGACGTGGTTATACTGTTTCTTAGTCAACTCCATCGGTCCAATATGGTCAATATGATACGTTTGCAAAGGCTCATCAGATTTGTCAATTACATTCAAATACCCTTCTTTCTTTCCACATTTTGCGTCGCTCACAATGCACTCCACACACGACTTAACAATCCTATCCACTTTTCCTAACAACTCTGGAATAAAGTATTCGCGCTGCACTAAATCGATAGTTCTTTTGACACCAAAATGACCCTGACGATGAGCAATCATTATGATTTCGCTTTCCAACCCAGATGGTATTACGATCAACTCTTTCACTGGATCCTTGTGCAAAATGTCATACTTCAAATAAAAGTCGTCGTAAGAACCCGACTCTAGCACCTTACAAATTGCTGATATCCAAATATCCTGACGTTGAGCCTGCTTTATTCGATGTCTCAGTGAATCTTCCAACAAAAAACCATGCACTCTACTCAATGCATCGAAGTGTTTCATCTTTGTCCCTGAACGATGCTCAATTTCATAATCGAAGTCCTGAAGAAAAATGGCCCAACGAGATACCTTAACTGGAACATCTTGTTCCTCATCGTTAACGCAAAAGCATTACAGTCAGTAATAATTTTTATCTTTCTCCCAAGCAAATACACTCTCCACTTCTTTAAAGCCTGCACTATAGCGAGTACTTCAAGCTCGTATGAAGGATACTTTTCTTCAGCTGGGGTTGTCTTACGACTCATATATTCTACCGGGTGGAAACATTGATCCTCTGAGTCCATTTGCAAAAGTATAGCTCCATACCCATACATACTTGCATCGCAGTGAACTTCAGTTTTGCCCTTCTGATTAAACAACTTTAAAACAGGAGAACAGGATAAATAAACTTTCAACTGATTGAATGATGCCAACTTTTCTTCACCCATTTTGAAAGAAACATCCTTTTTCATCAAGTTTGTCAGTGGTCTGGCCACGACAGCAAAATCCTTAACAAATCTACGGAAATAGGAAGTTAGGCCCAAATAGCGTTGAACTTGTTTCCTGTCTCTCGGAATTGGAAAATTTTCAACTGCCGAAGTTTTATCTTGAGATGGTCTTATCGTTGAATTCTCTATTATGTAACCCAAAAAATTAACCTTGCGCTGTAACACTTGCGATTTCTCCCATTTTATGCGTAATCCTGAAATCTCTGCGATACTCAACACCTTCTTTAATTTTTCAAGTCCTTCTTGCACATCCTTTGATGGAATAATAATATCGTCCATATACAAAATCAAAATACCGTCATCTATCAATGATCTGAAAACAGCATATATGTACCTCATAAATACTGGAGGGGAGTTAGTCATCCCAAATGGTACATAATTAAATTCATACTGTCCACTCTGTGTGACAAAAGAGGTATATTTACGAGAATCCTCATGTACTGGCACGTGAAAAACCCATTAGACAAGTCCAACGTAGTGAAAACACGTCCATCCTGAAGCTTGAGTAAAACATCGTCGATTAACGCCATTGGAAAATTGTCACGAATTATCTTTTCATTAAGTTTTTTATAATCACAACAAAGTCTTTTTAAGCCATCCTTCTTGGCGACAAGCACTACAGGGGACGAGTATTCAGAAACACTATGGCGAATTATTCCCTCCTTTAACCAATCCCTGACCTGCTTATCGACTTTCTCATTGTCCACGTAAGGTAGGCGTCTAGGTCTTTGACGGACCGGTACTTCATCTGACAATATTATCTTCATTTCAACAGGGCTGTTTTCTGGTTTTACGGGCTTATAATTTTCTACCAATCCTGCTATTATTGACCTCACCTCACGGTTCAAATGCGACAGGTCTATTCCTCGTGAAAACTCTTCAATAATATTGCTCGACAGTATCTGATGGAACGTCTTTTCCAATTCATCAATTGCGCTCCCTGAATCCGGAGGCCTGCTCACTTGAGTATCACTATATTTAATGAACTCTAGATTGCGGCTTCCTTTAGTGAAACTACTGCTAACATACTCCTTTTCCGGTGGAACTTCAACCTCCCCTTGGCGGATGTCATTTATTGAATGAAAGAAAACTCCTTTCTTCCCTATGCTTGCACTGACAAAATCAAGAACATCACTTCCAATTACACCTTCGTACAGGGTATCATCGTCACGGACTACATGGAAACACATTTCCAAAGGAACGTCATCCAACTTAGTAACCACATTAAATGAACCCAACGTATATATTTTCTTGCCTCCTATTCCGATCAATTCTTTTATATCGTTTTTCAACGCAACTGGGAAAATCTTTCTGTAGACTTTCTCGCTCATGGTACAAATATCGCTGCCAGAATCAAACAATGCACTGATATCTTCATTACCGATTTCAACATTCTTAAAAGCCCGATTAAAACTGGTCTGAGAAAATTGCTGGACATTTGAAATTTTCTTCTCTGTTGCCATTCGTGAACCTTTTGCCTCGCATTGATTTGCCTTGTGACCTAGTTGATTGCAATTAAAACATTTGACGGTACTTTCCTTGCAATACTTTGCAATATGATTACTACCTCCACATTTGAAACAACGCCTTTCATCCTTGATTTTTACCGAACTATTCTCAAACTTTGGGTTTGCCTTTAGCGTACTTCCTTGATTTGCACTGATCTTTTCATAAATCTTAATTTGCTCACGAAAATCTTTAAAATTGTTTGCTTGGTACAGACAGCTTTTGTTTTGCTTGGAGTCTGGAATGCCCTCAATAATATATTCAATAATACTTTCTTCATCTAGCTGGGATTGACTTGCCAAGGTACACATGCTATAAAAATATTCAATTAAAGTCTCTTTATGGGTCTTCTTTCTATTTTCTAACAGCTTATGAACTTGCTTTGCCGTTAACTTCTCACTAAATTCACTTTTTAGTGCTTCCTTCAGAGAATTCCAATCATTAATGCCTGATTGACTGCTCAAAAATAATTTCGCTGCACCTTTCACTAATGTCCTGCCATATATAAACTTTTGCAAATCATTCCAATTCACTGTTAAGGCATTAAGTTCAAAATCACGTAGCCAGTTATCAACATCCGGAGAACCATTGCCCGTAAATGCTGAAAGGGATTCTTCGATGTCTCTTAATGTGAACGCCATGTTTACTGAACTACCAACTGCTGCTTCTCCTACCGAATTTAAAATTGGCGCGTCTTCTGTCTGTTCGTCCCCAGTTATATTGATCGTTTCTTCGTATACAGATTCTTCGTTTTCGTCTTGATCTAGTCTAAAATACGAATATAGTCTCTCCCGTAAAACTGATTTAACACCTGAATGCTGCAGATGTAGCTCTTTCAACTTTTCCTTCAACTCTGCTACGGTTAGGTCTAAGATTTCTTCGCGTTGCATATTACAATTAGCTAAAATATAGTTTACGTTAAATCCGCTTCTTAAAATTTGCAACACCCTAAATCTATTCTGTATATTCAATACTTGCGTATACAGACATCAGGTGTGAGAATCGTCTTTTCCAATACACGCAGATAAACGATGCGTTCTTCTTCTCTGTCTTCTTCACGTCGTTGTCGTTCGCAGGGTATACAAGCCGCACGTGGCCGTGCGAAGTACCACTGTTGTTGTTTCGTCGTTTCTGCTTTCCTCTTTTCTGCACGTTCGCAATCTGAACGTCTCTTCAGTCCTCTTTGCTCCGTACTTTCGTCGTTGGCTTTTCACTCTTTCCCGTTTGCCGTGCTCTTCTGACGAAAACGAATAGTGTCGTTTTGCGTCCTCTTTCCTCGTCGTTTTCGGGTCTGCGTCGTTTTGTAGCTCTGTAGCTCTTCGCCGTTAGCTACCTCTGCTCTCTGAACTTTGACGAAAACGAATAGTGTCGTTTTGCGTCCTCTTTACTCGTCGTTTTCGGGTCTGCGTCGTTTTGTAGCCTCGTCGTTTTGAAGCCTCGTCGTTTTGTAGCTCTGTAGCTCTTCGTCGTTTTGTAGCTTTGTAGCTCTTCGTCGTTAGCTACCTCTGCTCTCTGAACCTTGACGAAAACGAATGGAGTCGTTTTGCGTCCTCTTTCCTCTTTATTTTCGTTTCTCACAGCCGCTTCTCGGCATCTGCTTTCGTCTGATCTTCGTTGCTTCGTTCGTCGTAATTTCACAATGTTGCGCAAAACTTGATGGTATTGGCAACTTGTACACGAATACACATTCACTTGTGGTTCTAGCCCGGACGAGCCCCCAAATTGTAGGGATCCTTGGTGGGCTCCCTACAAGTGAGTAAGAATCCGCTCCAGAAACTCCATCAAATATAAGCCACACATCGTTGTATTGTCTTTATTTTAATAAATGGTTACAATAAGTTTCTTTTTCTTAACGCGTTCTTCTCTGTACGTCTACTCGCTCCCGCAGTCGAACTCTTACTTACTATCGATATATCTTCCTCTACCCTTGACTATCCCTAGCGATAGATCGATACTCATTAAAGGGCTGCCAACCCTACATATATATATTTCCCGCCACCGGAAATAAGATTTCCGCCAGCGGAGAGACGTATTTCGTTAGCAGAGATAAGTTGTCAGGCCGGAGATAAAAATTTCTCGCCGCAGGAGATAAGTTTTCTGAAAGCGGAGAGACGTATTTCGTCAGCAGAGTTAAGTTTTCTGCCAGTGGAGAGACGTATTTCGTTAGCAGAGATAAGTTGACATTCCGGGGATATAAATTTCTCGCCGCCGGAGATAAGTTTTCTGCAAGCGGAGAGACGTATTTCGTCAGCAGAGATAAGTTAGCTGCAAGCGGAGTGACGTATTTCGTCAGCAGAGATAAGTTGTCCGGCAGTGGATATAGATTTCCCGGCACCGGAAATAAGTTTTCCGCCAGCGGAGAGACGTATTTCTTTAGCAGAGATAAGTTGTCAGGCTGGGGATAACAATTTCTCGCCGCAGGAGATAAGTTTTCTACAAGCGGAGAGACGTATTTCGTCAGCAGAGATAAGTTTGTTGCAAGCGGAGAGACGTATTTCGTCAGCAGAGATAAGTTGTCCGGCAGAGGATATATATTTCCCGCCACCGGAAATAAGATTTCCGCCAGCGGAGAGACGTATTTCGTTAGCAGAGATAAGTTGTCAGGCTGGGGATAAAAATTTCTCGCCGCAGGAGATAAGTTTTCTGCAAGCGGAGAGACGTATTTCGTCAGCAGAGATACGTTTTCTGCCAGTGGAGAGACGTATTTCGTTGGCAGAGATAAGTTGTCAGGCCGGGGATAAAAATTTCTCGCCGCAGGAGATAAGTTTTCTGCAAGCGGAGAGACGTATTTCGTCAGCAGAGATAAGTTTTCTGCTAGCGGAGAGACGTATTTCGTCAGCAGAGATAAGTTGTCCGGCAAGGGATGTATATTTTCCGCCACCGGAAATAAGTTTTCCGCCAGCGGAGAGACGTATTTCGTTATCAGAGATAAGTTGTCAGGCCGGGGATATAAATTTCTCGCCGCCGGAGATAAGTTTTCTGCAAGCGGAGAGACGTATTTCTTCAGCAGAAATAAGTTTTCAATCAAGCGGAGAGACGTATTTCGTTAGCATAGATAAGTTGTCAGGCCGGGGATATAAATTTCTCGCCGCCGGAGATATGTTTTCTACAAGCGGAGAGACGTATTTCGTCAGCAGAGATAAGTTTGCTGCAAGCGGAGAAACGTAATTCGTCAGCGGGGATAAATTGTCCGCCAGCGGATATAGATTTCAAAGTACCGGAAATAAGTTTTCCGCCACCGGAGAGACGTATTTCGTAAGCAGAGATAAGTTGTCCGGCAGGGGATATATATTTCCCGCCGCCGGAGGTAAATGTTCTGCCAGCGGAGATCAGTTTTCTGCCGGCGGAGAAACGTAGCTCGTCAGCGGAGATAAAATGTCTGTCAGCGGAGAAAAGTTTTCCGCCAGCGGATATATTTCCCGCCGCCGGAGATAAGTTTTCTGCCAGCGTAGAGACGTATTTCGTCAGCAGAGATAAGTTGTCCGGCAGGGGATATATATTTCCCGCCACCGGAAATAAGATTTCCGCCAGCGGAGAGACGTATTTCGTTAGCAGAGATAAGTTGTCAGGCCGGAGATAAAAATTTCTCGCCGCAGGAGATAAGTTTTCTGCAAGCGGAGAGACGTATTTCGTCAGCAGAGATAAGTTTTCTGCCAGTGGAGAGACGTATTTCGTTAGCAAAAATAAGTTGACATTCCGGGGATATAAATTTCTCGCCGCCGGAGATAAGTTTTCTGCAAGCGGAGAGACGTATTTCGTCAGCAGAGATAAGTTGTCCGGCAGTGGATATAGATTTCCCGGCACCGGAAATAAGTTTTCCGCCAGCGGAGAGACGTATTTCTTTAGCAGAGATAAGTTGTCAGGCAGGGGATAAAAATTTCTCGCCGCAGGAGATAAGTTTTCTACAAGCGGAGAGACGTATTTCGTCAGCAGAGATAAGTTTGCTGCAAGCGGAGAGACGTATTTCGTCAGCAGAGATAAGTTGTCCGGCAGAGGATATATATTTCACGCCACCGGAAATAAGTTTTCCGCCAGCGGAGAGACGTATTTCGTGAGCAGAGATAAGTTGTCAGGCTGGGGATAAAAATTTCTCGCCGCAGGAGATAAGTTTTCTGCAAGCGGAGAGATGTATTTCGTCAGCAGAGATAAGTTTTCTGCCAGTGGAAAGACGTATTTCGTTAGCAGAGATAAGTTGACAGGCCGGGGATATAAATTTCTCGCCGCCGGAGATAAGTTTTCTGCAAGCGGAGAGACGTATTTCGTCAGCAGAGATAAGTTGTCCGGCAAGGGATATATATTTTCCGCCACCGGAAATAAGTTTTCCGCCAGCGGAGAGACGTATTTCGTTAGCAGAGATAAGTTGTCAGGCCGGGGATATAAATTTCTCGCCGCCGGAGATAAGTTTTCTACAAGCGGAGAGACGTATTTCGTCAGCAAAAATAAGTTTTCTGCAAGCGGAGAGACGTATTTCGTCAGCAGAGATAAGTTGTCCGGCAGAGGATATAGATTTCCCGCCGCCGGAGGTAAATGTTCTACCAGCGGAGATAAGTTTTCTGCAGGCGGAGACACGTAGTTCGTCTGCAGAGATAAGTTGTCCGGCAGGAGATATAAATTTCCCCCTCTGGAGACACATTTTCCGAAAGCGGATATGAATTTCCCGCCACCGGAGAAAAGTTTTCCGCCAGCGGAGAGACGTATTTTGTCAGCAGAGATAAGTTGTCCGGCAGCGAAGATAATATGTCCGTTATCGGAGAAAAGTTTTCCGCCAGCGGATATAAATTTCCGCCACCGCAGATAAGTTTTCCGCCAGCGAAGAGATGTATTTTGTCAGCAGCGATAAGATGTCCGGCAGGGGATATAAATTCCTCGCCGCCGGAAGTAAATGTTATGCCAGCGGAGATAAGTTTTCTGCAGGCGGAGAAACGTAATTCGTCAGCGGGGATAAAGTTTGCTGCAAGCGGAGAGACGTATTTCGTCAGCAGAGATAAGTTGTCCGGCAGAGGATATAGATTTCCCGGCACCGGAAATAATTTTTCCGCCAGCGGAGAGACGTATTTCGTAAGCAGAGATAAGTTGTCTGGCAGAGGATATAGATTTTCCGCCGCCGGAGATAAGTTTTCTGCCAGCGTAGAGACGTATTTCGTCAGCTGAGATAAGTTGTCCGGAAGGGGATATATATTTCCCGCCACCGGAAATAAGTTTTCCGGCAGCGGAGAGACGTATTTCGTTAGCAGAGATAAGTTGTCAGGCTGGGGATATAAATTTCTCGCCGCCGGAGATTAGTTTTTTACAAGCGGAGAGACGTATTTCGTCAGCTGAGTTAAGTTGTCCGGCAGGGGATATATATTTACCGCCACCGGAAACAAGTTTTCCGCAGGGGAGAAAAGTATTTCGTTAGCAGAGATAAGTTGTCAGGCTGGGGATAAAAATTTCTCGCCGCAGGAGATAAGTTTTCTGCAAGCGGAGAGACGTATTTCGTCAGCAGAGATACGTTTTCTGCCAGTGGAGAGACGTATTTCGTTGGCAGAGATAAGTTGTCAGGCCGGGGATAAAAATTTCTCGCCGCAGGAGATAAGTTTTCTGCAAGCGGAGAGACGTATTTCGTCAGCAGAGATAAGTTTTCTGCTAGCGGAGAGACGTATTTCGTCAGCAGAGATAAGTTGTCCGGCAAGGGATGTATATTTTCCGCCACCGGAAATAAGTTTTCCGCCAGCGGAGAGACGTATTTCGTTATCAGAGATAAGTTGTCAGGCCGGGGATATAAATTTCTCGCCGCCGGAGATAAGTTTTCTGCAAGCGGAGAGACGTATTTCTTCAGCAGAAATAAGTTTTCAATCAAGCGGAGAGACGTATTTCGTTAGCATAGATAAGTTGTCAGGCCGGGGATATAAATTTCTCGCCGCCGGAGATATGTTTTCTACAAGCGGAGAGACGTATTTCGTCAGCAGAGATAAGTTTGCTGCAAGCGGAGAAACGTAATTCGTCAGCGGGGATAAATTGTCCGCCAGCGGATATAGATTTCAAAGTACCGGAAATAAGTTTTCCGCCACCGGAGAGACGTATTTCGTAAGCAGAGATAAGTTGTCCGGCAGGGGATATATATTTCCCGCCGCCGGAGGTAAATGTTCTGCCAGCGGAGATCAGTTTTCTGCCGGCGGAGAAACGTAGCTCGTCAGCGGAGATAAAATGTCTGTCAGCGGAGAAAAATTTTCCGCCAGCGGATATATTTCCCGCCGCCGGAGATAAGTTTTCTGCCAGCGTAGAGACGTATTTCGTCAGCAGAGATAAGTTGTCCGGCAGGGGATATATATTTCCCGCCACCGGAAATAAGATTTCCGCCAGCGGAGAGACGTATTTCGTTAGCAGAGATAAGTTGTCAGGCCGGAGATAAAAATTTCTCGCCGCAGGAGATAAGTTTTCTGCAAGCGGAGAGACGTATTTCGTCAGCAGAGATAAGTTTTCTGCCAGTGGAGAGACGTATTTCGTTAGCAAAAATAAGTTGACATTCCGGGGATATAAATTTCTCGCCGCCGGAGATAAGTTTTCTGCAAGCGGAGAGACGTATTTCGTCAGCAGAGATAAGTTGTCCGGCAGTGGATATAGATTTCCCGGCACCGGAAATAAGTTTTCCGCCAGCGGAGAGACGTATTTCTTTAGCAGAGATAAGTTGTCAGGCAGGGGATAAAAATTTCTCGCCGCAGGAGATAAGTTTTCTACAAGCGGAGAGACGTATTTCGTCAGCAGAGATAAGTTTGCTGCAAGCGGAGAGACGTATTTCGTCAGCAGAGATAAGTTGTCCGGCAGAGGATATATATTTCACGCCACCGGAAATAAGTTTTCCGCCAGCGGAGAGACGTATTTCGTGAGCAGAGATAAGTTGTCAGGCTGGGGATAAAAATTTCTCGCCGCAGGAGATAAGTTTTCTGCAAGCGGAGAGATGTATTTCGTCAGCAGAGATAAGTTTTCTGCCAGTGGAAAGACGTATTTCGTTAGCAGAGATAAGTTGACAGGCCGGGGATATAAATTTCTCGCCGCCGGAGATAAGTTTTCTGCAAGCGGAGAGACGTATTTCGTCAGCAGAGATAAGTTGTCCGGCAAGGGATATATATTTTCCGCCACCGGAAATAAGTTTTCCGCCAGCGGAGAGACGTATTTCGTTAGCAGAGATAAGTTGTCAGGCCGGGGATATAAATTTCTCGCCGCCGGAGATAAGTTTTCAACAAGCGGAGAGACGTATTTCGTCAGCAAAAATAAGTTTTCTGCAAGCGGAGAGACGTATTTCGTCAGCAGAGATAAGTTGTCCGGCAGAGGATATAGATTTCCCGCCGCCGGAGGTAAATGTTCTACCAGCGGAGATAAGTTTTCTGCAGGCGGAGACACGTAGTTCGTCTGCAGAGATAAGTTGTCCGGCAGGAGATATAAATTTCCCCCTCTGGAGACACATTTTCCGAAAGCGGATATGAATTTCCCGCCACCGGAGAAAAGTTTTCCGCCAGCGGAGAGACGTATTTTGTCAGCAGAGATAAGTTGTCCGGCAGCGAAGATAATATGTCCGTTATCGGAGAAAAGTTTTCCGCCAGCGGATATAAATTTCCGCCACCGCAGATAAGTTTTCCGCCAGCGAAGAGATGTATTTTGTCAGCAGCGATAAGATGTCCGGCAGGGGATATAAATTCCTCGCCGCCGGAAGTAAATGTTATGCCAGCGGAGATAAGTTTTCTGCAGGCGGAGAAACGTAATTCGTCAGCGGGGATAAAGTTTGCTGCAAGCGGAGAGACGTATTTCGTCAGCAGAGATAAGTTGTCCGGCAGAGGATATAGATTTCCCGGCACCGGAAATAATTTTTCCGCCAGCGGAGAGACGTATTTCGTAAGCAGAGATAAGTTGTCTGGCAGAGGATATAGATTTTCCGCCGCCGGAGATAAGTTTTCTGCCAGCGTAGAGACGTATTTCGTCAGCTGAGATAAGTTGTCCGGAAGGGGATATATATTTCCCGCCACCGGAAATAAGTTTTCCGGCAGCGGAGAGACGTATTTCGTTAGCAGAGATAAGTTGTCAGGCTGGGGATATAAATTTCTCGCCGCCGGAGATTAGTTTTTTACAAGCGGAGAGACGTATTTCGTCAGCTGAGTTAAGTTGTCCGGCAGGGGATATATATTTACCGCCACCGGAAACAAGTTTTCCGCAGGGGAGAAAAGTATTTCGTTAGCAGAGATAAGCTGTCCGGCAGGGGATATAAATTTCCCGCCGCCGGAGGTAAATGTTCTGCCAGCGGAGATCAGTTTTCTGCCGGCGGAGAAACGTAATTCGTCAGTGGGGATAAATTGTCCGTCAGGGGATGTAAATTTCCCGCCGTCGGAGATAAGATTTCTGCCAGCGGAGAATCGTAGTTCGTCAGCGGAGATAAATTTTCTGCCAGCGGAGATAAGTTGTCCGCAAGCGGATATAGATTTCTCGGCACCGGAAATAAGTTTTCCGCCAGCGGAGAGACGTATTTCGTAAGCAGAGATAAGTTGTCTGGCAGGGGATATAGATATCCGGCGCCGAAGATAAGTTTTCTGCCAGCGGAGAGAGGTATTTCGTCAGCAGAGATAAGTTGTCCGGCAGGGGATATATATTTCCCGCCACCGGAAATAAGTTTTCCGCCGGCGGAGAGACGCTTTTCGTTAGCAGAGATAAGTTGTCAGGCTGGGGATATAAATTTCTCGCCGCCGGAGATTAGTTTTTACAAGCGGAGAGACGTATTTCGTCAGCAGAGATGAGTTGTCCGGCAGGGAATATATTTTTCCCGCCACCGGAAATAAGTTTTCCCCCTGCGGAGAGACGTATTTCGTTGTCAGTTGTCAGTTGTCAGGCCGGGGATAAAAATTTCTCGCCGCCGGAGATAAGTTTTCTGCAAGCGGAGAGACGTATTTCTTCAGCAGAAATAAGTTTTCAGCAAGCGGAGAGACGTATTTCGTCAGCAGAGATAAGTTGTCCGGCAGGGGATATATATTTCCAACCACAGGAAATAAGTTTTCCTCCAGCGGAGAGACGTATTTCGTTAGCATAGATAAGTTGTCAGGCCGGGGATATAAATTTCTCGCCGCCGGAGATCTGTTTTCTACAAGCGGAGAGACGTATTTCGTCAGCAGAGATAAGTTTGCTGCAAGCGGAGAGACGTATTTCGTCAGCAGCGATAAGTTGTCCGGCAGAGGATATAGACTTCCCGCCACCGGAAATAAGTTTTCCGCCAGCGGAGAGACGTATTTCGTTAGCAGAGATAAGCTGTCCGGCAGGGGATATAAATTTCCCGCCGCCGGAGGTAAATGTTCTGCCAGCGGAGATCAGTTTTCTGCCGGCGGAGAAACGTAATTCGTCAGCGGGGATAAATTGTCCGTCAGGGGATATAAATTTCCCGCCGCCGGAGATAAGATTTCTGCCAGTGGAGAATCGTAGTTCGTCAGCGGAGATAAATTGTCCGCCAGCGGAGATAAGTTGTCCGCCAGCGGATATAGATTTCCCGGCACCGGAAATAAGTTTTCTGCCAGCGTAGAGACGTATTTCGTCAGCAGAGATAAGTTGTCCGGCAGGGGATATATATTTCCCGCCACCGGAAATAAGTTTTCCTCCAGCGGAGAGACGTATTTCTTCAGCAGAAATAAGTTTTCAGCAAGCGGAGAGACGTATTTCGTCAGCAGAGATAAGTTGTCCGGCAGGGGATATATATTTCCCGCCACCGGAAATAAGTTTTCCTCCAGCGGAGAGACGTATTTCGTTAGCATAGATAAGTTGTCAGGCCGGCGATATAAATTTCTCGCCGCCGGAGATATGTTTTCTACAAGCGGAGAGACGTATTTCGTCAGCAGAGATAATTTTGCTGCAAGCGGAGAGTCGTATTTCGTCAGCAGCGATAAGTTGTCCGGCAGAGGATATAGATTTCCCGCCACCGGAAATAAGTTTTCCGCCAGCGGAGAGACGTATTTCGTTAGCAGAGATAAGTTGTCAGGCCGGGGATAAAAATTTCTCGCCGCCGGAGATAAGTTTTCTGCAAGCGGAGAGACGTATTTCTTCAGCAGAAATAAGTTTTCAGCAAGCGGAAAGACGTATTTCGTCAGCAGAGATAAGTTGTCCGG
Organism: Drosophila pseudoobscura; assembly: GCF_009870125.1. NCBI lineage: Eukaryota > Metazoa > Arthropoda > Insecta > Diptera > Drosophilidae > Drosophila > Drosophila pseudoobscura. The sequence continues at coordinate 328,664 of NW_022881710.1, read as the reverse complement.
CAGGGGATATATATTTCCCGCCACCGGAAATAAGTTTTCCTCCAGCGGAGAGACGTATTTCTTCAGCAGAAATAAGTTTTCAGCAAGCGGAGAGACGTATTTCGTCAGCAGAGATAAGTTGTCCGGCAGGGGATATATATTTCCCGCCACCGGAAATAAGTTTTCCTCCAGCGGAGAGACGTATTTCGTTAGCATAGATAAGTTGTCAGGCCGGCGATATAAATTTCTCGCCGCCGGAGATATGTTTTCTACAAGCGGAGAGACGTATTTCGTCAGCAGAGATAATTTTGCTGCAAGCGGAGAGACGTATTTCGTCAGCAGCGATAAGTTGTCCGGCAGAGGATGTAGATTTCCCGCCACCGGAAATAAGTTTTCCGCCAGCGGAGAGACGTATTTCGTTAGCAGAGATAAGCTGTCCGGCAGGGGATATAAATTTCCCGCCGCCGGAGGTAAATGTTCTGCCAGCGGAGATCAGTTTTCTGCCATCGGAGAAACGTAATTCGTCAGCGGGGATAAATTGTCCGTCAGGGGATATAAATTTCCCGCCGCCGGAGATAAGATTTCTGCCAGTGGAGAATCGTAGTTCGTCAGCGGAGATAAATTGTCCGCCAGCGGAGATAAGTTGTCTGCCAGCGGATATAGATTTCCCGGCACCGGAAATAAGTTTTCCCCCAGCGGAGAGACGTATTTCGTTGTCAGTTGTCAGGCCGGGGATAAAAAGTTCTCGCCGCCGGAGATAAGTTTTCTGCAAGCGGAGAGACGTATTTCTTCAGCAGAAATAAGTTTTCAGCAAGCGGAGAGAAGTATTTCGTCAGCAGAGATAAGTTGTCCGGCAGGGGATATATATTTCCCGCCACCGGAAATAAGTTTTCCTCCAGCGGAGAGACGTATTTCGTTAGCATAGATAAGTTGTCAGGCCGGGGATATAAATTTCTCGCCGCCGGAGATATGTTTTCTACAAGCGGAGAGACGTATTTCGTCAGCAGAGATAAGTTTGCTGCAAGCGGAGAAACGTAATTCGTCAGCGGGGATAAATTGTCCGTCAGGGGATATAAATTTCCCGCCGCCGGAGATAAGATTTCTGCCAGTGGAGAATCGTAGTTCGTCAGCGGAGATAAATTGTCCGTCAGCGGAGATAAGTTGTCCGCCAGCGGATATAGATTTCCCGGCACCGGAAATAAGATTTCCGCCAGCGGAGAGACGTATTTCGTTAGCAGAGATAAGCTGTCCGGCAGGGGATATAAATTTCCCGCCGCCGGAGGTAAATGTTCTGCCAGCGGAGATCAGTTTTCTGCCATCGGAGAAACGTAATTCGTCAGCGGGGATAAATTGTCCGTCAGGGGATATAAATTTCCCGCCGCCGGAGATAAGATTTCTGCCAGTGGAGAATCGTAGTTCGTCAGCGGAGATAAATTGTCCGCCAGCGGAGATAAGTTGTCCGCCAGCGGATATAGATTTCCCGGCACCGGAAATAAGTTTTCTGCCAGCGTAGAGACGTATTTCGTCAGCAGAGATAAGTTGTCCGGCAGGGAATATATATTTCCCGCCACCGGAAATAAGTTTTCCCCCAGCGGAGAGACGTATTTCGTTGTCAGTTGTCAGTTGTCAGGCCGGGGATAAAAATTTCTCGCCGCCGGAGATAAGTTTTCTGCAAGCGGAGAGACGTATTTCTTCAGCAGAAATAAGTTTTCAGCAAGCGGAAAGACGTATTTCGTCAGCAGAGATAAGTTGTCCGGCAGGGGATATATATTTCCCGCCACCGGAAATAAGTTTTCCTCCAGCGGAGAGACGTATTTCTTCAGCAGAAATAAGTTTTCAGCAAGCGGAGAGACGTATTTCGTCAGCAGAGATAAGTTGTCCGGCAGGGGATATATATTTCCCGCCACCGGAAATAAGTTTTCCTCCAGCGGAGAGACGTATTTCGTTAGCATAGATAAGTTGTCAGGCCGGCGATATAAATTTCTCGCCGCCGGAGATATGTTTTCTACAAGCGGAGAGACGTATTTCGTCAGCAGAGATAATTTTGCTGCAAGCGGAGAGTCGTATTTCGTCAGCAGCGATAAGTTGTCCGGCAGAGGATATAGATTTCCCGCCACCGGAAATAAGTTTTCCGCCAGCGGAGAGACGTATTTCGTTAGCAGAGATAAGTTGTCAGGCCGGGGATAAAAATTTCTCGCCGCCGGAGATAAGTTTTCTGCAAGCGGAGAGACGTATTTCTTCAGCAGAAATAAGTTTTCAGCAAGCGGAGAGAAGTGTTTCGTCAGCAGAGATAAGTTGTCCGGCAGGGGATATATATTTCCCGCCACCGGAAATAAGTTTTCCGCCAGCGGAGAGACGTATTTCTTCAGCAGAAATAAGTTTTCAGCAAGCGGAGAGACGTATTTCGTCAGCAGAGATAAGTTGTCCGGCAGGGGATATATATTTCCCGCCACCGGAAATAAGTTTTCCTCCAGCGGAGAGACGTATTTCGTTAGCATAGATAAGTTGTCAGGCCGGGGATATAAATTTCTCGCCGCCGGAGATATGTTTTCTACAAGCGGAGAGACGTATTTCGTCAGCAGAGATAAGTTTGCTGCAAGCGGAGAGACGTATTTCGTCAGCAGCGATAAGTTGTCCGGCAGAGGATATAGATTTCCCGCCACCGGAAATAAGTTTTCCGCCAGCGGAGAGACGTATTTCGTTAGCAGAGATAAGCTGTCCGGCAGGGGATATAAATTTCCCGCCGCCGGAGGTAAATGTTCTGCCAGCGGAGATCAGTTTTCTGCCGGCGGAGAAATGTAATTCGTCAGCGGGGATAAATTGTCCGTCAGGGGATATAAATTTCCCGCCGCCGGAGATAAGATTTCTGCCAGTGGAGAATCGTAGTTCGTCAGCGGAGATAAATTGTCCGCCAGCGGAGATAAGTTGTCCGCCAGCGGATATAGATTTCCCGGCAACGGAAATAAGTTTTCTGCCAGCGTAGAGACGTATTTCGTCAGCAGAGATAAGTTGTCCGGCAGGGAATATATATTTCCCGCCACCGGAAATAAGTTTTCCCCCAGCGGAGAGACGTATTTCGTTGTCAGTTGTCAGGCCGGGGATAAAAAGTTCTCGCCGCCGGAGATAAGTTTTCTGCAAGCGGAGAGACGTATTTCTTCAGCAGAAATAAGTTTTCAGCAAGCGGAGAGAAGTATTTCGTCAGCAGAGATAAGTTGTCCGGCAGGGGATATATATTTCCCGCCACCGGAAATAAGTTTTCCTCCAGCGGAGAGACGTATTTCGTTAGCATAGATAAGTTGTCAGGCCGGGGATATAAATTTCTCGCCGCCGGAGATATGTTTTCTACAAGCGGAGAGACGTATTTCGTCAGCAGAGATAAGTTTGCTGCAAGCGGAGAAACGTAATTCGTCAGCGGGGATAAATTGTCCGTCAGGGGATATAAATTTCCCGCCGCCGGAGATAAGATTTCTGCCAGTGGAGAATCGTAGTTCGTCAGCGGAGATAAATTGTCCGTCAGCGGAGATAAGTTGTCCGCCAGCGGATATAGATTTCCCGGCACCGGAAATAAGATTTCCGCCAGCGGAGAGACGTATTTCGTTAGCAGAGATAAGCTGTCCGGCAGGGGATATAAATTTCCCGCCGCCGGAGGTAAATGTTCTGCCAGCGGAGATCAGTTTTCTGCCGGCGGAGAAACGTAATTCGTCAGCGGGGATAAATTGTCCGTCAGGGGATATAAATTTCCCGCCGCCGGAGATAAGATTTCTGCCAGTGGAGAATCGTAGTTCGTCAGCGGAGATAAATTGTCCGTCAGCGGAGATAAGTTGTCCGCCAGCGGATATAGATTTCCCGGCACCGGAAATAAGTTTTCTGCCAGCGTAGAGACGTATTTCGTCAGCAGAGATAAGTTGTCCGGCAGGGAATATATATTTCCCGCCACCGGAAATAAGTTTTCCCACAGCGGAGAGACGTATTTCGTTGTCAGTTGTCAGTTGTCAGGCCGGGGATAAAAATTTCTCGCCGCCGGAGATAAGTTTTGTGCAAGCGGAGAGACGTATTTCTTCAGCAGAAATAAGTTTTCAGCAAGCGGAGAGACGTATTTCGTCAGCAGAGATAAGTTGTCCGGCAGGGGATATATATTTCCCGCCACCGGAAATAAGTTTTCCTCCAGCGGAGAGACGTATTTCTTCAGCAGAAATAAGTTTTCAGCAAGCGGAGAGACGTATTTCGTCAGCAGAGATAAGTTGTCCGGCAGGGGATATATATTTCCCGCCACCGGAAATAAGTTTTCCTCCAGCGGAGAGACGTATTTCGTTAGCATAGATAAGTTGTCAGGCCGGGGATATAAATTTCTCGCCGCCGGAGATGTGTTTTCTACAAGCGGAGAGACGTATTTCGTCAGCAGAGATAAGTTTGCTGCAAGCGGAGAGACGTATTTCGACAGCAGCGATAAGTTGTCCGGCAGAGGATATAGATTTCCCGCCACCGGAAATAAGTTTTCCGCCAGCGGAGAGACGTATTTCGTTAGCAGAGATAAGCTGTCCGGCAGGGGATATAAATTTCCCGCCGCCGGAGGTAAATGTTCTGCCAGCGGAGATCAGTTTTCTGCCGGCGGAGAAACGTAATTCGTCAGCGGGGATAAATTGTCCGTCAGGGGATATAAATTTCCCGCCGCCGGAGATAAGATTTCTGCCAGTGGAGAATCGTAGTTCGTCAGCGGAGATAAATTGTCCGCCAGCGGAGATAAGTTGTCTGCCAGCGGATATAGATTTCCCGGCACCGGAAATAAGTTTTCCCCCAGCGGAGAGACGTATTTCGTTGTCAGTTGTCAGGCCGGGGATAAAAAGTTCTCGCCGCCGGAGATAAGTTTTCTGCAAGCCGAGAGACGTATTTCTTCAGCAGAAATAAGTTTTCAGCAAGCGGAGAGAAGTATTTCGTCAGCAGAGATAAGTTGTCCGGCAGGGGATATATATTTCCCGCCACCGGAAATAAGTTTTCCTCCAGCGGAGAGACGTATTTCGTTAGCATAGATAAGTTGTCAGGCCGGGGATATAAATTTCTCGCCGCCGGAGATAAGTTTTCTACAAGCGGAGAGACGTATTTCGTCAGCAGAGATAAGTTTGCTGCAAGCGGAGAGACGTATTTCGTCAGCAGCGATAAGTTGTCCGGCAGAGGATATAGATTTCCCGCCGCCGGAGGTAAATGTTCTGCCAGCGGAGATCAGTTTTCTGCCGTTGGAGAAACGTAATTCGTCAGCGGGGATAAATTGTCCGTTAGGGGATGTAAATTTCCTGCCGTCGGAGATAAGATTTCTGCCAGCGGAGAGACGTATTTCGTTAGTCTCGCCGCCGGAGATAAGTTTTCTGCAATCGGAGAGACGTATTTCTTCAGCAGAGATAAGTTGTCCGGCAGGGGATATATATTTCCCGCCACCGGAAATAAGTTTTCCTCCAGCGGAGAGACGTATTTCGTTAGCATAGATAAGTTGTCAGGCCGGGGATATAAATTTCTCGCCGCCGGAGATATGTTTTCTACAAGCGGAGAGACGTATTTCGTCAGCAGAGATAAGTTTGCTGCAAGCGGAGAGACGTATTTCGTCAGCAGCGATAAGTTGTCCGGCAGAGGATATAGATTTCCCGCCACCGGAAATAAGTTTTCCGCCAGCGGAGAGACGTATTTCGTTAGCAGAGATAAGCTGTCCGGCAGGGGATATAAATTTCCCGCCGCCGGAGGTAAATGTTCTGCCAGCGGAGATCAGTTTTCTGCCGGCGGAGAAATGTAATTCGTCAGCGGGGATAAATTGTCCGTCAGGGGATATAAATTTCCCGCCGCCGGAGATAAGATTTCTGCCAGTGGAGAATCGTAGTTCGTCAGCGGAGATAAATTGTCCGCCAGCGGAGATAAGTTGTCCGCCAGCGGATATAGATTTCCCGGCACCGGAAATAAGTTTTCTGCCAGCGGAGAGACGTATTTCGTTGTCAGTTGTCAGGCCGGGGAATATATATTTCCCGCCACCGGAAATAAGTTTTCCCCCAGCGGAGAGACGTATTTCGTTGTCAGTTGTCAGGCCGGGGATAAAAAGTTCTCGCCGCCGGAGTTAAGTTTTCTGCAAGCGGAGAGACGTATTTCTTCAGCAGAAATAAGTTTTCAGCAAGCGGAGAGAAGTATTTCGTCAGCAGAGATAAGTTGTCCGGCAGGGGATATATATTTCCCGCCACCGGAAATAAGTTTTCCTCCAGCGGAGAGACGTATTTCGTTAGCATAGATAAGTTGTCAGGCCGGGGATATAAATTTCTCGCCGCCGGAGATAAGTTTTCTACAAGCGGAGAGACGTATTTCGTCAGCAGAGATAAGTTTGCTGCAAGCGGAGAGACGTATTTCGTCAGCAGAGATAAGTTGTCCGGCAGGGGATATAGATTTCCCGCCGCCGGAGGTAAATGTTCTGCCAGCGGAGATCAGTTTTCTGCCGGCGGAGAAACGTAATTCGTCAGCGGGGATAAATTGTCCGTCAGGGGATATAAATTTCCCGCCGCCGGAGATAAGATTTCTGCCAGTGGAGAATCGTAGTTCGTCAGCGGAGATAAATTGTCCGCCAGCGGAGATAAGTTGTCTGCCAGCGGATATAGATTTCCCGGCACCGGAAATAAGTTTTCCCCCAGCGGAGAGACGTATTTCGTTGTCAGTTGTCAGGCCGGGGATAAAAAGTTCTCGCCGCCGGAGATAAGTTTTCTGCAAGACGAGAGACGTATTTCTTCAGCAGAAATAAGTTTTCAGCAAGCGGAGAGAAGTATTTCGTCAGCAGAGATAAGTTGTCCGGCAGGGGATATATATTTCCCGCCACCGGAAATAAGTTTTCCTCCAGCGGAGAGACGTATTTCGTTAGCATAGATAAGTTGTCAGGCCGGGGATATAAATTTCTCGCCGCCGGAGATAAGTTTTCTACAAGCGGAGAGACGTATTTCGTCAGCAGAGATAAGTTTGCTGCAAGCGGAGAGACGTATTTCGTCAGCAGAGATAAGTTGTCCGGCAGGGGATATAGATTTCCCGCCGCCGGAGGTAAATGTTCTGGCAGCGGAGATCAGTTTTCTGCCGGCGGAGAAACGTAATTCGTCAGCGGGGATAAATTGTCCGCCAGCGGATATAGATTTCCCAGTACCGGAAATAAGTTTTCCGCCACCGGAGAGACGTATTTCGTGAGCAGAGATAAGTTGTCCGGCAGGGGATATATATTTCCCGCCGCCGGAGGTAAATGTTCTGCCAGCGGAGATCAGTTTTCTGCCGGCGGAGAAACGTAGCTCGTCAGCGGAGATAAAATGTCTGTCAGCGGAGAAAAGTTTTCCGCCAGCGGATATATTTCCCGCCGCCGGAGATAAGTTTTCTGCCAGCGTAGAGACGTATTTCGTCAGCTGAGATAAGTTGTCCGGCAGGATATATATATTATCCGCCACCGGAAATAAGTTTTCCGGCAGCGGAGAGACGTATTTCGTTAGCAGAGATAAGTTGTCAGGCCGGAGATAAAAATTTCTCGCCGCAGGAGATAAGTTTTCTGCAAGCGGAGAGATGTATTTCGTCAGCAGAGATAAGTTTTCTGCCAGTGGAGAGACGTATTTCGTTGGCAGAGATAAGTTGTCCGGCAGAGGATATATATTTCCCGCCACCGGAAATAAGTTTTCCGCCAGCGTAGAGACGTATTTCGTCAGCTGAGATAAGTTGTCAGGCTGGGGATAAAAATTTCTCGCCGCAGGAGATAAGTTTTCTGCAAGCGGAGAGATGTATTTCGTCAGCAGAGATAAGTTTTCTGCCAGTGGAGAGACGTGTTTCGTTAGCAGAGATAAGTTGACAGGCCGGGGATATAAATTTCTCGCCGCCGGAGATAAGTTTTCTGCAAGCGGAGAGACGTATTTCGTCAGCAGAGATAAGTTAGCTGCAAGCGGAGAGACGTATTTCGTCAGCAGAGATAAGTTGTCCGGCAGAGGATATATATTTCCCGCCACCGGAAATAAGTTTTCCGCCAGCGGAGAGACGTATTTCGTTAGCAGAGATAAGTTGTCAGGCTGGGGATAAAAATTTCTCGCCGCAGGAGATAAGTTTTCTACAAGCGGAGAGACGTATTTCGTCAGCAGAGATAAGTTTGCTGCAAGCGGAGAGACGTATTTCGTCAGCAGAGATAAGTTGTCCGGCAGAGGATATATATTTCCCGCCACCGGAAATAAGTTTTCTGCCAGTGGAGAGACGTATTTCGTTGGCAGAGATAAGTTGTCAGGCCGGGGATAAAAATTTCTCGCCGCAGGAGATAAGTTTTCTGCAAGCGGAGAGATGTATTTCGTCAGTAGAGATAAGTTTTCTGCCAGTGGAGAGACGTATTTCGTTAGCAGCGATAAGTTGACAGGCCGGGGATATAAATTTCTCGCCGCCGGAGATAAGTTTTCTGCAAGCGGATATACGTATTTCGTCAGCAAAGATAAGTTAGCTGCAAGCGGAGAGACGTATTTCGTTAGCAGAGATAAGTTGTCCGGCAGGGGATATATATTTCCCGCCACCGGAAATAAGTTTTCCGCCGGCGGAGAGACGTATTTCGTTAGCAGAGATAAGTTGTCAGGCCGGGGATATAAATTTCTCGCCGCCGGAGATTAGTTTTCTACAAGCGGAGAGACGTATTTCGTCAGCAGAGATAAGTTTGCTGCAAGCGGAGAGACGTATTTCGTCAGAAGAGATAAGTTGTCCGGCAGAGGATATAGATTTCCCGCCACCGCAGATAAGTTTTCCGCCAGCGGAGAGATGTATTTTGTCAGCCGTGATAAGATGTCCGGCAAGGGATATAGATTTCCCGCCGCCGGAGGTAAATGTTATGCCAGCGGAGATCAGTTTTCTGCCGGCGGAGAAACGTAATTCGTCAGCGGGGATAAATTGTCCGCCAGCGGAGATAAGTTGTCCGCCAGCGGATATCGATTTCCCGGCACCGGAAATAAGTTTTCTGCCAGCGTAGAGACGTATTGCGTCAGCAGAGATAATTTGTCCGGCAGGGAATATATATTTCCCGCCACCGGAAATAAGTTTTCCCCCAGCGGAGAGACGTATTTCGTTAGCAGAGATAAGTTGTCAGGCCGGGGATAAAAATTTCTCGCCGCTGGATATAAGTTTTCCGCCAGCGGAGAGACGTATTTCGTAAGCAGAGATAAGTTGTCTGGCAGGGGATATAGATTTCCGGCGCCGGAGATAAGTTTTCTGCCAGCGTAGAGACGTATTTCGTCAGCAGAGATAAGTTGTCCGGCAGGGGATATAGATTTCCCGCCGCCGGAGGTAAATGTTCTGGCAGCGGAGATCAGTTTTCTGCCGGCGGAGAAACGTAATTCGTCAGCGGGGATAAATTGTCCGCCAGCGGATATAGATTTCCCAGTACCGGAAATAAGTTTTCCGCCACCGGAGAGACGTATTTCGTGAGCAGAGATAAGTTGTCCGGCAGGGGATATATATTTCCCGCCACCGGAAATAAGTTTTCCGGCAGCGGGAGACGTATTTCGTTAGCAGAAATAAGTTGTCAGGCCGGAGATAAAAATTTCTCGCCGCAGGAGATAAGTTTTCTGCAAGCGGAGAGATGTATTTCGTCAGCAGAGATAAGTTTTCTGCCAGTGGAGAGACGTATTTCGTTGGCAGAGATAAGTTGTCCGGCAGAGGATATATATTTCCCGCCACCGGAAATAAGTTTTCCGCCAGCGGAGAGACGTATTTCGTTAGCAGAGATAAGTTGTCAGGCTGGGGATAAAAATTTCTCGCCGCAGGAGATAAGTTTTCTGCAAGCGGAGAGATGTATTTCGTCAGCAGAGATAAGTTTTCTGCCAGTGGAGAGACGTGTTTCGTTAGCAGAGATAAGTTGACAGGCCGGGGATATAAATTTCTCGCCGCCGGAGATAAGTTTTCTGCAAGCGGAGAGACGTATTTCGTCAGCAGAGATAAGTTAGCTGCAAGCGGAGAGACGTATTTCGTCTGCAGAGATAACTTGTCCGGCAGTGGATATAGATTTCCCGGCACCGGAAATAAGTTTTCCGCCAGCGGAGAGACGTATTTCTTTAGCAGAGATAAGTTGCCAGGCTGGGGATAAAAATTTCTCGCCGCAGGAGATAAGTTTTCTACAAGCGGAGAGACGTATTTCGTCAGCAGAGATAAGTTTGCTGCAAGCGGAGAGACGTATTTCGTCAGCAGAGATAAGTTGTCCGGCAGAGGATATATATTTCCCGCCAGCGGAGAGACGTATTTCGTTAGCAGAGATAAGTTGTCAGGCTGGGGATAAAAATTTCTCGCCGCAGGCGATAAGTTTTCTGCAAGCGGAGAGACGTATTTCGTCAGCAGAGATACGTTTTCTGCAGTGGAGAGACGTATTTCGTTGGCAGAGATAAGTTGTCAGGCCGGGGATAAAAATTTCTCGCCGCAGGAGATAAGTTTTCTGCAAGCGGAGAGATGTATTTCGTCAGCAGAGATAAGTTTTCTGCCAGTGGAGAGACGTGTTTCGTTAGCAGAGATAAGTTGACAGGCCGGGATATAAATTTCTCGCCGCCGGAGATAAGTTTTCTGCAAGCGGAGAGACGTATTTCGTCAGCAGAGATACGTTTTCTGCAGTGGAGAGACGTATTTCGTCAGCAGAGATAAGTTGTCCGGCAGGGGATATAGATTTCCCGCCGCCGGAGGTAAATGTTCTGGCAGCGGAGATCAGTTTTCTGCCGGCGGAGAAACGTAATTCGTCAGCGGGGATAAATTGTCCGCCAGCGGATATAGATTTCCCAGTACCGGAAATAAGTTTTCCGCCACCGGAGAGACGTATTTCGTGAGCAGAGATAAGATGTCCGGCAGGGGATATATATTTCCCGCCGCCGGAGGTAAATGTTCTGCCAGCGGAGATCAGTTTTCTGCCGGCGGAGAAACGTAGCTCGTCAGCGGAGATAAAATGTCTGTCAGCGGAGAAAAGTTTTCCGCCAGCGGATATATTTCCCGCCGCCGGAGATAAGTTTTCTGCCAGCGTAGAGACGTATTTCGTCAGCTGAGATAAGTTGTCCGGCAGGGGATATATATTTCCCGCCACCGGAAATAAGTTTTCCGGCAGCGGAGAGACGTATTTCGTTAGCAGAAATAAGTTGTCAGGCCGGAGATAAAAATTTCTCGCCGCAGGAGATAAGTTTTCTGCAAGCGGAGAGATGTATTTCGTCAGCAGAGATAAGTTTTCTGCCAGTGGAGAGACGTATTTCGTTGGCAGAGATAAGTTGTCCGGCAGAGGATATATATTTCCCGCCACCGGAAATAAGTTTTCCGCCAGCGGAGAGACGTATTTCGTTAGCAGAGATAAGTTGTCAGGCTGGGGATAAAAATTTCTCGCCGCAGGAGATAAGTTTTCTGCAAGCGGAGAGATGTATTTCGTCAGCAGAGATAAGTTTTCTGCCAGTGGAGAGACGTGTTTCGTTAGCAGAGATAAGTTGACAGGCCGGGGATATAAATTTCTCGCCGCCGGAGATAAGTTTTCTGCAAGCGGAGAGACGTATTTCGTCAGCAGAGATAAGTTAGCTGCAAGCGGAGAGACGTATTTCGTCTGCAGAGATAACTTGTCCGGCAGTGGATATAGATTTCCCGGCACCGGAAATAAGTTTTCCGCCAGCGGAGAGACGTATTTCTTTAGCAGAGATAAGTTGTCAGGCTGGGGATAAAAATTTCTCGCCGCAGGAGATAAGTTTTCTACAAGCGGAGAGACGTATTTCGTCAGCAGAGATAAGTTTGCTGCAAGCGGAGAGACGTATTTCGTCAGCAGAGATAAGTTGTCCGGCAGAGGATATATATTTCCCGCCAGCGGAGAGACGTATTTCGTTAGCAGAGATAAGTTGTCAGGCTGGGGATAAAAATTTCTCGCCGCAGGCGATAAGTTTTCTGCAAGCGGAGAGACGTATTTCGTCAGCAGAGATACGTTTTCTGCAGTGGAGAGACGTATTTCGTTGGCAGAGATAAGTTGTCAGGCCGGGGATAAAAATTTCTCGCCGCAGGAGATAAGTTTTCTGCAAGCGGAGAGATGTATTTCGTCAGCAGAGATAAGTTTTCTGCCAGTGGAGAGACGTGTTTCGTTAGCAGAGATAAGTTGACAGGCCGGGGGTATAAATTTCTCGTCGCCGGAGATAAGTTTTCTGCAAGCGGAGAGACGTATTTCGTCAGCAGAGATAAGTTAGCTGCAAGCGGAGAGACGTATTTCGTCTGCAGAGATAACTTGTCCGGCAGTGGATATAGATTTCCCGGCACCGGAAATAAGTTTTCCGCCAGCGGAGAGACGTATTTCTTTAGCAGAGGTAAGTTGCCAGGCTGGGGATAAAAATTTCTCGCCGCAGGAGATAAGTTTTCTACAAGCGGAGAGACGTATTTCGTCAGCAGAGATAAGTTTGCTGCAAGCGGAGAGACGTATTTCGTTAGCAGAGATAAGTTGTCAGGCTGGGGATACAAATTTCTCGCCGCAGGAGATAAGTTTTCTGCAAGCGGAGAGACGTATTTCGTCAGCAGAGATACGTTTTCTGCCAGTGGAGAGACGTATTTCGTTGGCAGAGATAAGTTGTCAGGCCGGGGATAAAAATTTCTCGACGCAGGAGATAAGTTTGCTGCAAGCGGCAGAGGATATAGATTTCCCGCCACCGGAAATAAGTTTTCCGCCAGCGGAGAGACGTATTTCGTTGGCAGAGATAAGTTGTCCGGCAGAGGATATATATTTCCCACCAGCGGAGAGACGTATTTCGGTAGCAGAGATAAGTTGTCAGGCTGGGGATAAAAATTTCTCGCCGCAGGCGATAAGTTTTCTGCAAGCGGAGAGACGTATTTCGTCAGCAGAGATACGTTTTCTGCAGTGGAGAGACGTATTTCGTTGGCAGAGATAAGTTGTCAGGCCGGGGATAAAAATTTCTCGCCGCAGGAGATATAAGTTTTCTGCAAGCGGAGAGATGTATTTCGTCAGCAGAGATAAGTTTTCTGCCAGTGGAGAGACGTATTTCGTTGGCAGAGATAAGTTGTCCGGCAGAGGATATATATTTCCCGCCACCGGAAATAAGTTTTCCGCCAGCGGAGAGACGTATTTCGTTAGCAGAGAAAGTTGTCAGGCTGGGGATAAAAATTTCTCGCCGCAGGAGATAAGTTTTCTGCAAGCGGAGAGATGTATTTCGTCAGCAGAGATAAGTTTTCTGCCAGTGGAGAGACGTGTTTCGTTAGCAGAGATAAGTTGACAGGCCGGGGATATAAATTTCTCGCCGCCGGAGATAAGTTTTCTGCAAGCGGAGAGACGTATTTCGTCAGCAGAGATAAGTTAGCTGCAAGCGGAGAGACGTATTTCGTCTGCAGAGTTAACTTGTCCGGCAGTGGATATAGATTTCCCGGCACCGGAAATAAGTTTTCCGCCAGCGGAGAGACGTATTTCTTTAGCAGAGATAAGTTGCCAGGCTGGGGATAAAAATTTCTCGCCGCAGGAGATAAGTTTTCTACAAGCGGAGAGACGTATTTCGTCAGCAGAGATACGTTTTCTGCAGTGGAGAGACGTATTTCGTTGGCAGAGATAAGTTTTCAGGCCGGGGATAAAAATTTCTCGCCGCCGGAGGTAAATGTTCTGCCAGCGGAGATCAGTTTTCTGCCGGCGGAGAAACGTAATTCGTCAGCGGGGATAAATTGTCCGCCAGCGGATATAGATTTCCCAGTACCGGAAATAAGTTTTCCGCCACCGGAGAGACGTATTTCGTGAGCAGAGATAAGTTGTCCGGCAGGGGATATATATTTCCCGCCGCCGGAGGTAAATGTTCTGCCAGCGGAGATCAGTTTTCTGCCGGCGGAGAAACGTAGCTCGTCAGCGGAGATAAAATGTCTGTCAGCGGAGAAAAGTTTTCCGCCAGCGGATATATTTCCCGCCGCCGGAGATAAGTTTTCTGCCAGCGTAGAGACGTATTTCGTCAGCTGAGATAAGTTGTCCGGCAGGGGATATATATTTCCCGCCACCGGAAATAAGTTTTTCGGCAGCGGAGAGACGTATTTCGTTAGCAGAAATAAGTTGTCAGGCCGGAGATAAAAATTTCTCGCCGCAGGAGATAAGTTTTCTGCAAGCGGAGAGATGTATTTCGTCAGCAGAGATAAGTTTTCTGCCAGTGGAGAGACGTATTTCGTTGGCAGAGATAAGTTGTCCGGCAGAGGATATATATTTCCCGCCACCGGAAATAAGTTTTCCGCCAGCGGAGAGACGTATTTCGTTAGCAGAGATAAGTTGTCAGGCTGGGGATAAAAATTTCTCGCCGCAGGAGATAAGTTTTCTGCAAGCGGAGAGATGTATTTCGTCAGCAGAGATAAGTTTTCTGCCAGTGGAGAGACGTGTTTCGTTAGCAGAGATAAGTTGACAGGCCGGGGATATAAATTTCTCGCCGCCGGAGATAAGTTTTCTGCAAGCGGAGAGACGTATTTCGTCTGCAGAGATAACTTGTCCGGCAGTGGATATAGATTTCCCGGCACCGGAAATAAGTTTTCCGCCAGCGGAGAGACGTATTTCTTTAGCAGAGATAAGTTGTCAGGCTGGGGATAAAAATTTCTCGCCGCAGGAGATAAGTTTTCTACAAGCGGAGAGACGTATTTCGTCAGCAGAGATAAGTTTGCTGCAAGCGGAGAGACGTATTTCGTCAGCAGAGATAAGTTGTCCGGCAGAGGATATATATTTCCCGCCAGCGGAGAGACGTATTTCGTTAGCAGAGATAAGTTGTCAGGCCGGGGATAAAAATTTCGCGCCGCAGGAGATAAGTTTTCTGCAAGCGGAGAGATGTATTTCGTCAGCAGAGATAAGTTTTCTGCCAGTGGAGAGACGTGTTTCGTTAGCAGAGATAAGTTGACAGGCCGGGGATATAAATTTCTCGCCGCCGGAGATAAGTTTTCTGCAAGCGGAGAGACGTATTTCGTCAGCAGAGATAAGTTAGCTGCAATGTAGTGGTTGCTTGTCGGGCGTATAGGAAAGCCTATCACTTTTCTTCGCCTGAAAGTAGGCCGATGTTATTTGTACAATTTATATATTTATATTTATATATATTATATTAGTTATATAATTAGATATCACACCTCACCGAGATACTTATTAATTATTAAGTTTATTTCCGATAGTTAGTGTATAGTTAGGTTGGTTTAATTTCATTTTGGTGGTGTTACATGTTGAATGTTCCTTGTCATGTGGGGCTAGCGCCACCTAGGGGTGACATTAAGAATAGGCGAAAAACGAAAAAAAAAATCTCACCACCATTCCCATAACCGTTCAAGGTGAATGGCGAAGGATCGTGCAAAGGCAGATCCGGAGAACCAAATTTTTGTTGGTCGGTAGATCCGCCCAAATCTTTCTTTCTCCTCGTGGCCGTACAAGAATTCAGTTGCGCGGTGAGAAAAAAAATAATAAAAATAAAATTAAACCGCCGTGTGTGAAACAAAAGTGCACCAGATCGAAAAAAAAAAGAACCCAAGAAAACAGATTGGGGTCCAAACGAAAACGTGAGTACCGGCCTTCGATAGTGCTAGGAGCCTCGAAGTTAGATTTTCCGAATTATTCTGTATTTTCCGCTTGGAGGTCAGCAGCCCCAACACAAAAACACCTGGAGAAAGAGGGAATTAGCACCTCAACCCCATCCCCCTATTTTCGCAGTGCCAGTTCCAACAGGGTAAATATGTGCATTAAGAACTGTTAGAAAAAGTAGCCTGATCAGTATTTTCAAATTCCACATTAGAATCGGCACTTAGTTTGGGAAGTATTCCAAAGCTGCAGCCCGAGCTTTAAGCCCCCGCACTACGAACCAGCTGATCCACCAAGTCGCGGGCAGTGAACTTTGGCTGCGCGAGGCGAAGACAGCCGTCTGACCGGGCTTAGTGCGGCGAATTGGCGTAACCGTTTCGCGTTCAAAACCGGGCCAAGAAGCGCGGTAACCCGGAACTTGCAGTCAGCGTCGGACGGAAGCAGCGGAAATTTTCCTACCGGGCTGAAAAAAGATAGTGCGCCACGTGTGGACATAACCTCCCGGCGACCCTGAGTGGTATCGCCTCTCTTGTTCTTCTCGTGATTCGGGCCTAGCTGTTCAACGTGTAGTTAAAGTGCAGCTGAGGCCAGTGTTTGTCATAGGTGCTCGTTAGGGTCATTATGTAGGCTGAATGTACCCAAAAACAAAAAAGTAAAGAGATGTGCTCACATCCATATGTACACACAGCCCATTGAAAGCCACTGAGGCCAGTAAGATCCCCCCCGTGACTCGCATTCCCTTGACCCTCGCAGTCCGGTGATATGTCCGTGTTTGTGTAGTTGGATATACTTAGTGATAATTGTAGACAGAAAAGAAAAACAGAAAAGAAAAACCAACCACACCTGAAAAGTTTGAAAATGCATTTTGTACAAGTTTAAAAGATTGAGCTTAAAAGCGTCCGCTCGGCCGGGTCACATCAGCGAGCTTATGCCATGCAGCACGTGCTGTTCGATTTTGTTTTTGGTTTGCAGGTAAAAGCGTAATGCACCCACACACAGCGACACGCCCAGCTACGAAAGATCTTTCGCCGCGGGAACACAAACAACAACTGAGTGAGCTTTATACTATACCAACAACACTACATTGCTTTGCCTCCCAAAATTCCGCGAGCGTGGCAAAAGCTTCGTTTTTTTTTGCTAGAGCTGTTTGTCGGTCGTTGACCTCACACTTTTAAACTAGTCACAGCTGATTGGCCTTCTGCCTTTACAGTAAGATTGGTAAAACGAATAGTATGTCCAACTACTCCCTGAAGCCGATGTGCTGGGACATGTGTACCTATATGGCGCTGAACTATTATCTTTCTATTTAAGGAAAAATCATTAGTTTATATCGCAATATAAAATATCGTATATGCACTTATAACTATTTATACTTATCGTATTTATTAATCTAAATATTCCCTAGAATTAATAGCTATATCTCTTGTGACGCTTTTCGTTCCTACTTTTGTCCATTTAGCCTTGTCTTGGAGTTCTCTGTTAGTGTTTTTTTTGTAACATGAGGGTATCTGAATATAGTTTCTAATAAAATGATTGTTAAGATGAATATGTGCTAGACGTTACCGTATTTGGGGGAACCATGCCGCTCGGGAGCGAAATAGGATGACCAATACCGGACACTCCAGGGATCCTGATATTATTATTGGCCTTTTCAGGATCATGGTAGGGTGGGCGTGGCACGACTCCGTGCCAGCAAAACAGAGATGTCCGACGCGGTGGTAGATCCCTATTCCTTCTCTATACTATCTTTGCCCAAATATACTTACCGAACCCCTAATGATCCTTTCCTTGTCTGTCCCCCTCCCATTCCCAAAAAGAGTACGCGAATTTTAATAAAATAATACCAGCAGGAACGAAGCAACCTAACTGGAGGGTTACCCCAAAGAACCCATCCCCATTTCCGACCAGAGACCAGCCGTGGAAGCGAGCGCGTACTCCTTCTCAGTTAGCCGACCACCAGCTTCATTGTGCGAAGATTCTCTTCGTGACTCGTTACAGTAATAATTATTTTGTTTGGCGCCCAACGTGGGGCCCGAAAGGCCCGAAGGTCAGGGTTGACGTAATTGTAAACCTTACAAAGCGAAGTCACATTAACATATATGGCTGTGTGTGGCCCCAGCCAACCTTGACTCCGAAGCAGAAAATTTTTTTAGAAAGTCCATAACACCTGCGAGCAGTGCATAGTCATGCACTGGCCTAAGACTTTTGTTCCCCGTTTCCCACCCCCTTCCTTAAATCCCTTCCTTTTGTCCTGGGATTGGATACTGTGATGGTGGATGCTGATTAGTTTCCGATAACGTTTAGCCCACATCGGAATAGGATCCATAACCCCTGTGCGATGGTAAGCTGTTCTGGAACCGATAATAGCTTCAACATAGCTTTATTGCCGAGCAGTATATGCCATAGCAGTGAAATCTAAGTGGATTCACTGGTATGTGGAAGTTGGCTGGACACAGGGTTATTCGTGGAGTAAATCTACGACCTGCCGCTATACAGAAGCGTATTAGTGAACACATTCTCCCGTATCCCTTGGAAATTGACAGGTATCTTGGGTAGCTTTGTTTCAGTTGTCGCCGGAGTCAGCTAGAAGAATTAACAGATTTTTTTTTGTTGCCGCTCAACTCGAATCGGGGTTCTTAGGGTGCCTCCGTCTTTTGTTTCTCTCTCTACTTTCTAGTGATTGGTCTATTCGTGCGCCGATTTATACAGCAGGTTATCGCCGGCCGAATGTGGCACCCCTGTTGCTGGTGCGTTTCTTCGTGCTACGCTTCCGGCCCGGACCGATAATGGCTGCGGAAAAGGTATAGGTCGTAGCATGCATAAACTAATACAAACTCCCCGTAACCGCTTCGGTAATGTTTCTTCGATTGGCGGCTGACGAGCACCGTCGTGATCCTGGTATGGGCACGCGAGCAAGAAAGTCGTCCGTCCCTATGTTTAGGCATTCGCCGCAGACAAGATGTGGCCTAGAGCTGCTACTTGGGTCACGATTGCCGAAGATACCTTTTCTTTATTTCTCCCTTTATCGCTCTACCACGTATAGTTATTGGCAACCTTCTCGGAGGGAAAGGGTTGCATGGTTTCCCCAAATCTCTTTATGAAATATCGTTTTTTCTGAGTTGTCCCCGTTATTATTGTTTGTCGTTAATATTTGTCTGAACTAGATTTATAGGAAAGTGCTTAAAGCTAGTTAATATATAGGATAACTTTACGATGCCGGTAGACCGAAGCCCGGATTATAGGAGTCAGCCACAAGAGAGCGAAACCGTTTGCTGTGTATGTACGCAAGAAGTCGAATACCCCGGCCAGCTTTTAGCGACCAGCTGTAACCACTATTTCCATCACACCTGCTTTAGTGCACGTTCAGGAAATAAAAAAGTCTGTCCAGTGTGCAGAACTGCGCTGAGCAAATCGACCCTTAATTTGGCAGAAGAACTCGAAGCAGCTCAAGCCTCAGGCCACCAACCAAGAGCAGTGTCAGTGACCAGATCTCGATCGAAAACACTAAAATCACAGCAAAACCAATTATCCGCTGCCAATATGCAGAGTGGGGGCCGAAGTATAAGCCAACCCGAAGGGCCTAGTGTTTCCGGTCCAATGGCCGCTCCAGATCGTCCTAGAGGCCAACCGCCAAACCCTGCGGCAGTAGTGGTGTCAGCATCCGCAGCTCGAACTGGTCTGCCAGCCACGGATGGTAGCGTGCAACAGACCATTGCGGACGCAGTGGCAGCCGCACTAGCACAGCACACTCAAATGCTAGCTAACGCGATTGAAGCGGGGTTTCAAAGATTGTCGCTCCAGAATGCAGCACCAGTTCCAACGGAAAGGGTACACCCAGCACATAGGCAGTCATCTCCCGTTAGGTCAAATCAATCCTTTGAGCAACTCTTTAGGTTATCCGCCAGGGAAAACGCAGCCTTACCAAACTCAGAGTCCGAGCGACCGACTAACTTGTCAGCTCCACCCGAGTCGCAGCAATCACATCAGTTGCGCGCGGATCGGATTAGCCAGATAATCGCGAACTGGAAGTTGAGATTCTCAGGGCGCTCCACTATGTCAATAGATGATTTTTTGTATCGCGTCGAAGCTCTGACCAGCCAGACATTAGACAGCAATTTTGAATTGTTATCTCGTTACGCGAGCAACCTGTTCGAAGGAAGCGCGGGTGAATGGTACTGGAGGTATCATAAAAGCGTACCAAGAGTGCGCTGGATTGATCTCTGTATAGCTCTGAGATCGCAGTTTTCGGACGGCAGAACAGATTTAGAAATCAGAACCGCGATCACTCAGAGGAAGCAGAAACTCAACGAACCGTTTGACAGTTTCTATGAGGCCATAGTTGCGCTTGCAGACAAGCTTGTGCAGCCCATGACCGAGCAGTCCTTGTTAGAGGTGTTACGAGCAAATCTGCTCAATGACATACAACATGAGATTTTATATGTGCCCATACAGAACATTGTGCAGTTGCGACAAGTGGTACGCAAGCGTGAAAGGTTCATCGAAAACGCTGCTAAGCCAATCCCGGCTACTCGACGATTTGTTCCTCGCAATCAGGTGAACGAAATGTCCATCCAGACAGAAGGTCCTGCAGAATCCGATTCGGAAGAAGCTGACGCTTTTGATATCGACGCGATGACGCTTTCTTGCTGGAATTGCAATAAACAAGGCCACCGATATCAAGAGTGCGAAGCAGAGCGTAAGGTGTTCTGTTATGGATGTGGTAAGCGGGACACATATAAACCATCGTGCCGAAAATGTAGCTCGTCAAAAAACGAGTTGGCTCGTGCACCGCTATCGAGTGCACGCAAATTAGTGTCGAAGGCGACGAATACGGAGTAACCAGGGCAACGTCAAGCTCACTCCCACTACTCCCTGACATGATAACGACCACTATGACCCCATTACAGGACGACGATCAGGAAACGACCCCTGCGCCTAGCAAAACTCGAGACCGTAAGCGTAGGAAGCTGTTCCGCACGCAGAGTAAAAATACACGCAGAGCAATATTATCCTCTGTTATTAGTAATATAACTGATCTACGACCCTACGCCAATGTCACGCTGTTTGGCAAGACGATAAGTGGATTGATGGACACAGGCGCCTCAATCAGCTGCCTTGGGGGTAAATTTGCAGAAGAGTTAGCTCGAACAAACCCTGAGGTCAAGCCGATGAAGTCAGCCGTGCGAACCGCAGATGGGAAAAAGAAAGTTATTCTAGGTAGGATCTCCACACTCATTTGCTTTCGTGGAAATGCAAAACGAATATGTCTTTATCTTGTACCATCATTATCGCAGGAGTTATATCTAGGAATAGACTTTTGGAGAAGCTTTAATCTATTGCCGTTCTTTTTAATGAGCAAAGCGAATAATAATAGTTTGGCGGCTATAAATTTTGACAACCCGATGCAAATACCTTTGTCGGAATTACAGCAGAAGGAACTAGTAGCGATCGTACAGATGTTCCCTTCGTTTGCCGAAAAAGGATTAGGAAAGACAAGCTGGCTTACACATGACATAGAAATTTCAGAGACTCGCCCCATAAAACAACGTCACTACGCAGTGTCGCCTGCAGTCGAAAAATGTATATACGAAGAATTGGACCGAATGTTAGGCCTTGGTGTGATTGAAGAGTCAGATAGCCCGTGGTCTTCCCCTGTCGTGATTGTGCGTAAGCCAGGTAAGGTTCGCCTTTGCCTTGATAGCCGGAAAGTGAACGGAGTAACAGTCAAAAATGCTTACCCTATGCCCCTCATTGATGGCATTTTAAGTAGACTTCCAAAAGCGCAGTTCATTTCAAGCATCGATCTTAAAGATGCTTACTGGCAGATTCCGCTTACCCCAAGGGCTCGGGAGAAGACGGCTTTTGCGGTGCCTGGGAGGCCATTATATCAATTCACGGTGATGCCGTTTGGCTTATGCAATGCCCCACAGACCATGTCCAAACTGATGGATAAAGTTATCCCACCATCTTTGCGAAATGAGATTTTCATTTATCTCGACGACTTATTGGTGATTTCGGAGTCATTCGAGAAGCACATGTCCGTGTTGAAAGCGCTGGCCGACCGGCTGTCTCAAGCTGGTCTGACGATAAATGTAGAGAAGAGCAAATTTTGTCTGAAGGAAGTGAAATACCTGGGCCACGTTATAGGGTATGGGATGATACAAACGGATCCCGAAAAAGTTGCTGCCATTCGGGAGTTTCCAGTGCCGCGATCGGTGAAGCAAGTGCGACGATTTTTGGGAACCACTGGATGGTACCATAAATTTATTAAAAACTATGCTGGAATTGCGGCCCCAATATCAGATACGCTAAAGAAACGTCGTTCGTTTGTATGGACCAACGAAGCGCAAAGGGCGTTTGAAAGTTTAAAAGACCAAATGTGTGGGGCGCCAGTCTTACATAGCCCCGACTTTACCATTCCATTTGCCATTCATTGCGATGCCAGCCACACCGGAGTTGATGGCGTGTTAATGCAAACTGATAGCGATGGTAATGATATCCCAATCGCATTCATGTCTCGCAAGCTGAATCAGTGTCAGCGAAACTATTCAGTCACGGAGAAAGAGTGTTTGGCAGCCATAATGTGTGTGAAGAAGTTTCGAGCTTATGTGGAAGGGCACGAGTTCTCCATCCATACCGACCATGCATCATTAAAGTGGCTAATGTCACAATCGGACCTAAGTTCTAGGTTGGCAAGATGGGCTCTCAAATTGCAGGGGTTCAACTTCAAAATTTTCCACCGCAAAGGTAGCCAAAATGTTGTCCCAGATGCTCTGTCGCGAGTGCACACCGAAGATCTATCTGCATTCAGCTGCGAGGGATTGGTAGACCTGCAGTCGGATTGCTTCAAGTCAGCAGAATATTTGGAACTGATACGAAAAATTGAATGCACTCAGACACAGATGCCAGACATTAAAGTGATCGATAATCATATATATCGGCGAGCAGAACACGCGGCTGCTGATCAGATCGCTGACGACCTGTGTTGGAAGCTATGGGTTCCAAAGGAGCTGGTGTCAGATGTACTAAAACAGAGTCACGAACAGTCGTTAGCAGCTCATAGCGGCATTAATAAAACGTTGGAGAGAGTTCGACGATATTATTATTGGCCAAGTTTAGTAACCGATGTGAGAGCGTTCATAAACAGCTGTTCGGTTTGCAAGTGCACCAAGTACCCGAATCGTTCGTTACGACCCCCATTAGCTCCAGTGAAGGAAACTCAACGAGTTTTTCAGAAGTTGTTTGTGGATTTCCTGGGTCCGTATCCACGAAGCAAATCCGGAAACATCGGTATCTTCGTTGTTTTGGACCATCTTTCAAAATATCCGTTTTTAAAACCCGTAAAGAAATTTACAGCGGAGGCGATAACTCGATTTATGGAAGAGGACCTATTCCATTGCTTCGGGGTACCCGAAGTGGTTGTGTCCGACAATGGAGTACAATTTAAGTCCCATCACTTCAATTCTCTGTTGAAAAAGTACAATGTGCAGCATTTTTATACGGCTGTGTACGCACCTCAAGCCAATGCATCGGAACGCGTTAACCGTTCCGTTATTGCAGCCATTAAAGCTTACATCAAGCCAGACCAAACTAATTGGGATGAGCAGCTTAGTTCTATTAGTTGTGCCTTACGATCTAGTCTGCATTCAGCCCTAAACGACAGCCCCTATCGGGTTGCATTTGGACAGCACATGATCACCAATGGAGACACCTATCAGCTCTTACGAAATTTGCAGGTTTTAGAAGATCGTACAGTGAGTTTTGGTCGGGAAGATTCGTTTGATGTGATTCGAAAAACAGCCCAACGAACAATACAAAAACAACACCAACGAAACGAACAGCAGTACAATCTTCGAAGTCGTGACGTAGCGTTCAAGGTTGGCCAGGAGGTCTACAGACGCAACTTTCAGCAGAGCAATTTCATTAAAGGTTTCAGCGCAAAACTAGCTCCTACGTTTGTAAAAGCTAGAATAAAACGCAGGCTTGGTCACAGTTATTACGAATTAGAAGATCCCCAAGGTAGACTTATCGGAAAATACCACGCTAAAGACATAAAGCAGTGACCATCCTAATACAGGTTAACGGTTTTCCGCCAAGCGTCTATCACCCTTTGATGTGATTAACATCAAAGTGCGATCTTGGCCGGGGGGATTTGTAGTGATTGTTGTTATTTGTACAATTTATATATTTATATTTATATATATTATATTAGTTATATAATTAGATATCACACCTCACCGAGATACTTATTAATTATTAAGTTTATTTCCGATAGTTAGTGTATAGTTAGGTTGGTTTAATTTCTTTTTGGTGGTGTTACATGTTGAATGTTCCTTGTCATGTGGGGCTAGCGCCACCTAGGGGTGACATTAAGAATAGGCGAAAAACGAAAAAAAAAATCTCACCACCATTCCCATAACCGTTCAAGGTGAATGGCGAAGGATCGTGCAAAGGCAGATCCGGAGAGCCAAATTTTTGTTGGTCGGTAGATCCGCCCAAATCTTTCTTTCTCCTCGTGGCCGTACAAGAATTCAGTTGCGCGGTGAGAAAAAAAATAATAAAAATAAAATTAAACCGCCGTGTGTGAAACAAAAGTGCACCAGATCGAAAAAAAAAAAAAGAACCCAAGAAAACAGATTGGGGTCCAAACGAAAACGTGAGTACCGGCCTTCGATAGTGCTAGGAGCCTCGAAGTTAGATTTTCCGAATTATTCTGTATTTTCCGCTTGGAGGTCAGCAGCCCCAACACAAAAACACCTGGAGAAAGAGGGAATTAGCACCTCAACCCCATCCCCCTATTTTCGCAGTGCCAGTTCCAACAGGGTAAATATGTGCATTAAGAACTGTTAGAAAAAGTAGCCTGATCAGTATTTTCAAATTCCACATTAGAATCGGCACTTAGTTTGGGAAGTATTCCAAAGCTGCAGCCCGAGCTTTAAGCCCCCGCACTACGAACCAGCTGATCCACCAAGTCGCGGGCAGTGAACTTTGGCTGCGCGAGGCGAAGACAGCCGTCTGACCGGGCTTAGTGCGGCGAATTGGCGTAACCGTTTCGCGTTCAAAACCGGGCCAAGAAGCGCGGTAACCCGGAACTTGCAGTCAGCGTAGGACGGAAGCAGCGGAAATTTTCCTACCGGGCTGAAAAAAGATAGTGCGCCACGTGTGGACATAACCTCCCGGCGACCCTGAGTGGTATCGCCTCTCTTGTTCTTCTCGTGATTCGGGCCTATCTGTTCAACGTGTAGTTAAAGTGCAGCTGAGGCCAGTGTTTGTCATAGGTGCTCGTTAGGGTCATTATGTAGGCTGAATGTACCCAAAAACAAAAAAGTAAAGAGATGTGCTCACATCCATATGTACACACAGCCCATTGAAAGCCACTGAGGCCAGTAAGATCCCCCCCGTGACTCGCATTCCCTTGACCCTCGCAGTCCGGTGATATGTCCGTGTTTGTGTAGTTGGATATACTTAGTGATAATTGTAGACAGAAAAGAAAAACAGAAAAGAAAAACCAACCACACCTGAAAAGTTTGAAAATGCATTTTGTACAAGTTTAAAAGATTGAGCTTAAAAGCGTCCGCTCGGCCGGGTCACATCAGCGAGCTTATGCCATGCAGCACGTGCTGTTCGATTTTGTTTTTGGTTTGCAGGTAAAAGCGTAATGCACCCACACACAGCGACACGCCCAGCTACGAAAGATCTTTCGCCGCGGGAACACAAACAACAACTGAGTGAGCTTTATACTATACCAACAACACTACATTGCTTTGCCTCCCAAAATTCCGCGAGCGTGGCAAAAGCTTCGTTTTTTTTTGCTAGAGCTGTTTGTCGGTCGTTGACCTCACACTTTTAAACTAGTCACAGCTGATTGGCCTTCTGCCTTTACAGTAAGATTGGTAAAACGAATAGTATGTCCAACTACTCCCTGAAGCCGATGTGCTGGGACATGTGTACCTATATGGCGCTGAACTATTATCTTTCTATTTAAGGAAAAATCATTAGTTTATATCGCAATATAAAATATCGTATATGCACTTATAACTATTTATACTTATCGTATTTATTAATCTAAATATTCCCTAGAATTAATAGCTATATCTCTTGTGACGCTTTTCGTTCCTACTTTTGTCCATTTAGCCTTGTCTTGGAGTTCTCTGTTAGTGTTTTTTTTGTAACATGAGGGTATCTGAATATAGTTTCTAATAAAATGATTGTTAAGATGAATATGTGCTAGACGTTACCGTATTTGGGGGAACCATGCCGCTCGGGAGCGAAATAGGATGACCAATACCGGACACTCCAGGGATCCTGATATTATTATTGGCCTTTTCAGGATCATGGTAGGGTGGGCGTGGCACGACTCCGTGCCAGCAAAACAGAGATGTCCGACGCGGTGGTAGATCCCTATTCCTTCTCTATACTATCTTTGCCCAAATATACTTACCGAACCCCTAATGATCCTTTCCTTGTCTGTCCCCCTCCCATTCCCAAAAAGAGTACGCGAATTTTAATAAAATAATACCAGCAGGAACGAAGCAACCTAACTGGAGGGTTACCCCAAAGAACCCATCCCCATTTCCGACCAGAGACCAGCCGTGGAAGCGAGCGCGTACTCCTTCTCAGTTAGCCGACCACCAGCTTCATTGTGCGAAGATTCTCTTCGTGACTCGTTACAGCAAGCGGAGAGACGTATTTCGTCTGCAGAGATAACTTGTCCGGCAGTGGATATAGATTTCCCGGCACCGGAAATAAGTTTTCCGCCAGCGGAGAGACGTATTTCTTTAGCAGAGGTAAGTTGCCAGGCTGGGGATAAAAATTTCTCGCCGCAGGAGATAAGTTTTCTACAAGCGGAGAGACGTATTTCGTCAGCAGAGATAAGTTTGCTGCAAGCGGAGAGACGTATTTCGTTAGCAGAGATAAGTTGTCAGGCTGGGGATACAAATTTCTCGCCGCAGGAGATAAGTTTTCTGCAAGCGGAGAGACGTATTTCGTCAGCAGAGATACGTTTTCTGCCAGTGGAGAGACGTATTTCGTTGGCAGAGATAAGTTGTCAGGCC
This sequence comes from Drosophila pseudoobscura, assembly GCF_009870125.1. Taxonomy (NCBI): domain Eukaryota; kingdom Metazoa; phylum Arthropoda; class Insecta; order Diptera; family Drosophilidae; genus Drosophila; species Drosophila pseudoobscura. The sequence continues at coordinate 302,102 of NW_022881710.1, read as the reverse complement.
GGGGATAAAAATTTCTCGACGCAGGAGATAAGTTTGCTGCAAGCGGAGAGACGTATTTCGTCAGCAGCGATAAGTTGTCCGGCAGAGGATATAGATTTCCCGCCGCCGGAGGTAAATGTTCTGCCAGCGGAGATCAGTTTTCTGCCGGCGGAGAAACGTAATTCGTCAGCGGGGATAAATTGTCCGTCAGGGGATATAAATTTCCCGCCGCCGGAGATAAGATTTCTGCCAGTGGAGAATCGTAGTTCGTCAGCGGAGATAAATTGTCCGCCAGCGGAGATAAGTTGTCCGCCAGCGGATATAGATTTCCCGGCACCGGAAATAAGTTTTCTGCCAGCGTAGAGACGTATTTCGTCAGCAGAGATAAGTTGTCCGGCAGGGAATATATATTTCCCGCCACCGGAAATAAGTTTTCCCCCAGCGGAGAGACGTATTTCGTTGTCAGTTGTCAGGCCGGCGATAAAAATTTCTCGCCGCCGGAGATAAGTTTTCTGCAAGCGGAGAGACGTATTTCTTCAGCAGAAATAAGTTTTCAGCAAGCGGAGAGAAGTATTTCGTCAGCAGAGATAAGTTGTCCGGCAGGGGATATATATTTCCCGCCACCGGAAATAAGTTTTCCTCCAGCGGAGAGACGTATTTCGTTAGCATAGATAAGTTGTCAGGCCGGGGATATAAATTTCTCGCCGCCGGAGATAAGTTTTCTGCAAGCGGAGAGACGTATTTCGTCAGCAGCGATAAGTTGTCCGGCAGAGGATATAGATTTCCCGCCACCGGAAATAAGTTTTCCGCCAGCGGAGAGACGTATTTCGTTGGCAGAGATAAGTTGTCCGGCAGAGGATATATATTTCCCGCCAGCGGAGAGACGTATTTCGGTAGCAGAGATAAGTTGTCAGGCTGGGGATAAAAATTTCTCGCCGCAGGCGATAAGTTTTCTGCAAGCGGAGAGACGTATTTCGTCAGCAGAGATACGTTTTCTGCAGTGGAGAGACGTATTTCGTTGGCAGAGATAAGTTGTCAGGCCGGGGATAAAAATTTCTCGCCGCAGGAGATATAAGTTTTCTGCAAGCGGAGAGATGTATTTCGTCAGCAGAGATAAGTTTTCTGCCAGTGGAGAGACGTATTTCGTTGGCAGAGATAAGTTGTCCGGCAGAGGATATATATTTCCCGCCACCGGAAATAAGTTTTCCGCCAGCGGAGAGACGTATTTCGTTAGCAGAGAAAGTTGTCAGGCTGGGGATAAAAATTTCTCGCCGCAGGAGATAAGTTTTCTGCAAGCGGAGAGATGTATTTCGTCAGCAGAGATAAGTTTTCTGCCAGTGGAGAGACGTGTTTCGTTAGCAGAGATAAGTTGACAGGCCGGGGATATAAATTTCTCGCCGCCGGAGATAAGTTTTCTGCAAGCGGAGAGACGTATTTCGTCAGCAGAGATAAGTTAGCTGCAAGCGGAGAGACGTATTTCGTCTGCAGAGTTAACTTGTCCGGCAGTGGATATAGATTTCCCGGCACCGGAAATAAGTTTTCCGCCAGCGGAGAGACGTATTTCTTTAGCAGAGATAAGTTGCCAGGCTGGGGATAAAAATTTCTCGCCGCAGGAGATAAGTTTTCTACAAGCGGAGAGACGTATTTCGTCAGCAGAGATAAGTTTGCTGCAAGCGGAGAGACGTATTTCGTCAGCAGAGATAAGTTTTCCGCCAGCGGAGAGACGTATTTCGTTAGCAGAGATAAGTTGTCAGGCTGGGGATAAAAATTTCTCGCCGCAGGCGATAAATTTTCTGCAAGCGGAGAGACGTATTTCGACAGCAGAGATACGTTTTCTGCAGTGGAGAGACGTATTTCGTTGGCAGAGATAAGTTTTCAGGCCGGGGATAAAAATTTCTCGCCGCAGGAGATAAGTTTTCTGCAAGCGGAGAGATGTATTTCGTCAACAGAGATAAGTTTTCTGCCAGTGGAGAGACGTATTTCGTTAGCTGAGATAAGTTGACAGGCCGGGGATATAAATTTCTCGCCGCCGGAGGTAAATGTTCTGCCAGCGGAGATCAGTTTTCTGCCGGCGGAGAAACGTAATTCGTCAGCGGGGATAAATTGTCCGTCAGGGGATATAA
>NW_022881709.1:0-118085 GCF_009870125.1 Drosophila pseudoobscura | reverse complement strand
GAGGTGTTCTATATAAGTGCAGGTGCCATATAGTTGCGGAGTTCCACTTTTTGAGGCTAGAGTGCCGTATTGTTGCTAGTGCCCAGATGTGCGATCTTGCCACATTTTCTGGAGCGTGGGTGCTATATAGGTGCGGTGGTTCAGTATACATGCCAGTGCTGGATAGGGAGGTGTTCTATATAAGTGCAGGTGCCAGTATAGTTGCGGAGTTCCACTTTTTGAGGCTAGAGGCCGTATTGTTTGCTAGTGCCCAGATGTGCGATCTTGCCAAATTTTCTGGAGCGTGGGGTGCTATATAGGTGCGGTGGTTCAGTATACATGCTAGTGCTGATAGGGAGGTGTTCTATATAAGTGCATGTGCCATATGTTGCGGAGTTCCACTTTTTTGAGGCTAGAGTGCCGTATTGTTGCTAGTGCCCCAGATGTGCGATCTTGCCACATTTCCTGGAGCGTGGTGCTATATAGGTGCGGTGGTTCAGTATACATGCTAGTGCTGGATAGGGAGGTGTTCTATATAAGTGCAGGTTGCCATAGTTGCGGAGTTCACCTTTTTTGAGGCTAGAGTGCCGTATGTTGCTAGTGCCCAAGATGTGCGATCTTGCCACATTTTCTGGAGCGTGGGTGCTATATAGGTGCGGTGGTTCAGTATACATGCCTAGTGCGGATAGGGAGGTGTTCTATATAAGTGCAGGTGCCATATAGTTGCGGAGTTCCCTTTTTTGAGGCTAGAGTGCCGTATTGTTGCTAGTGCCCAAGATGTGCGATCGTGCCACAATTTCCTGGAGCGTGGGTGCTATATAGGTGCGGTGGTTCAGTATACATGCATAGTGCTGGATGGGAGGTGTTCTATATAAGTGGCATGTGCCATATAGTTGCGGAGTTCCACTTTTTTGAGGCTAGAGTGCCGTATTGTTGCTAGGTGCCCAAGATGTGCGATCTTGCCACATTTTCTGGAGCGTGGGTGCTATATAGTGGCGGTGGTTCAGTATACATGCCAGTGCTGGATAGGGAGGTGTTCTATATAAGTGCAGGTGCCATATAGTTGCGGGTTTCCACTTTTTTGAGGCTAGAGTGCCGTATTGTTGCTAGTGCCCCAGATTGTGCGATCTTGCCACATTGTCTGGAGCGGTGGGTGCTATATAGGCTGCGGTTGGTTCAGTATACATGCCAGTGCTGGATAGGGAGGTGTTCATATAAGTGCATGTGCCATATAGTTGCGGAGTTCCACTTTTTTGAGGCTAGAGTGCCGTATTGTTGCTAGTGCCCAAGATGTGCGATCTTGCCACATTTTCTGGAGCGTGGGTGCTATATAGGTGGCGGTGGTTCAGTATACATGCCAGTGCTGGATAGGGAGGTGTTCTATATAAGTGCAGGTGCCATATAGTTGCGGAGGTTCCACTTTTTTTGAGGCTAGAGTGCCGTATTGTTGCTAGTGCCCAAGATGTGCGATGTTGCCACATATCCTGGAGCGTGGGTGCTATATAGGTGCGGTGGTTCAGTATAACATGCCAGTGCTGGATAGGGAGGTGTTCTATATAAGTGCATGTGCCATATAGTTGCGGAGTTCCACTTTTTTGAGGCTAGAGTGCCGTATTGTTGCTAGTGCCCAAGATGTGCGATCTTGCCACATTTTCTGGAGCGTGGGTGCTATATAGGTGCGGTGGTTCAGTATACATGACAGTGCTGGATAGGGAGGTGTTCTATATAAGTGCATGTGCCATATAGTTTGCGGAGTTCCACTTTTTGAGGCTAGAGTGCCGTATTGTTGCTAGTGCCCAAGATGTGCCATCTTGCCACATTTTCCTGGAGCGTGGGTGCTATATAGGTGCGGTGGTTCAGTATACATGCCAGTGCTGGATAGGGAGGTGTTCTATATAAGTGCAGGTGCCATATAGTTGCGGAGTTCCACTTTTTTGAGGCTAGAGTGCCGTATTGTTGCTAGTGCCCAAGATGTGCGATCTTGCCACATTTTCCTGGAGCGTGGGTGCTATATAGGTGCGGTGGTTCAGTATACATGCCAGTGCTGGATAGGGAGGTGTTCTATATAAGTGCATGTGCCATATAGTTGCGGAGTTCCACTTTTTTGAGGCTAGAGTGCCGTATTGTTGCTAGTGCCCAAGATGTGCGATCTTGCCACATTTCTGGAGCGTGGGTGCTATATAGGTGCGGTGGTTCAGTATACATGCCAGTGCTGGATAGGGAGGTGTTCTATATAAGTGCAGGTGCCATATAGTTGCGGAGTTCCACTTTTTTGAGGCTAGAGTGCCGTATTGTTGCTAGTGCCCAAGATGTGCGATCTTGCCACATTTCTGGAGCGTGGGTGCTATATAGGTGCGGTGGTTCAGTATACATGCCAGTGCTGGATAGGGAGGTGTTCTATATAAGTGCAGGTGCCATATAGTTGCGGAGTTCCACTTTTTTGAGGCTAGAGTGCCGTATTGTTGCTAGTGCCCAAGATGTGCGATCTTGCCACATTTTCTGGAGCGTGGGTGCTATATAGGTGCGGTGGTTCAGTATACATGCCAGTGCTGGATAGGGAGGTGTTCTATATAAGTGCAGGTGCCATATAGTTGCGGAGTTCCACTTTTTTGAGGCTAGAGTGCCGTATTGTTGCTAGTGCCCAAGATGTGCGATCTTGCCACATTTTCTGGAGCGTGGGTGCTATATAGGTGCGGTGGTTCAGTATACATGCCAGTGCTGGATAGGGAGGTGTTCTATATAAGTGCAGGTGCCATATAGTTGCGGAGTTCCACTTTTTTGAGGCTAGAGTGCCGTATTGTTGCTAGTGCCCAAGATGTGCGATCTTGCCACATTTTCTGGAGCGTGGGTGCTATATAGGTGCGGTGGTTCAGTATACATGCCAGTGCTGGATAGGGAGGTGTTCTATATAAGTGCATGTGCCATATAGTGCGGAGTTCCACTTTTTTGAGGCTAGAGTGCCGTATTGTTGCTAGTGCCCAAGATGTGCGATCTTTGCACATTTTCTGGAGCGGTGGTGCTATATAGGTGCGGTGGTTCAGTATACATGCCAGTGCTGGATAGGGAGGTGTTTCTATATAAGTGCAGGTGCCATATAGTTGCGGAGTTCCACTTTTTTGAGGCTAGAGTGCCGTATTGTGCTAGTGCCCAAGATGTGCGATCTTGCCACATTTTCTGGAGCGTGGGTGCTATATAGGTGCGGTGGTTCAGTATACATGCCAGTGCTGGATAGGGAGGTGTTCTATATAAGTGCAGGTGCCATATAGATGCGGAGTTTCCACTTTTTTGAGGGCTAGAGTGACCGTATTGTTGCTAGTGCCCAAGATGTGCGATCTTGCCACATTTTCTGGAGCGTGGTGCTATATAGGTGCGGTGGTTCAGTATACATGCCAGTGCTGGATAGGGAGGTGTTCTATATAAGTGCATGTGCCATATAGTTGCGGAGTTCCACTTTTTTGAGGCTAGAGTGCCGTATTGTTGCTAGTGCCCAAGATGTGCGATCTTGCCACATTTTCTGGAGCGTGGGTGCTATATAGGTGACGGTGGTTCAGTATACATGCCAGTGCGGATAGGGAGGTTGTTCTATATAAGTGCATGTGCCATATAGTTGCGGAGTTCCACTTTTTTGAGGCTAGAGTGCCGTATTGTTGCTAGTGCCCAAGATGTGCGATCTTGCCACATTTTCTGGAGCGTGGGTGCTATATAGGTGCGGTGGTTCAGTATACATGCAGTGCTGGATAGGGAGGTGTTCTATATAAGTGCATGTGCCATATAGTTGCGGAGTTCCACTTTTTTGAGGCTAGAGTGCCGTATTGTTGCTAGTGCCCAAGATGTGCGATCTTGCCACATTTTCTGGAGCGTGGGTGCTATATCGGTGCGGTGGTTCAGTAGACATGCCAGTGCTGGATAGGGAGGTTCTATATAAGTGCATGTGCCATATAGTTGCGGAGTTCCACTTTTTTGAGGCTAGAGTGCCGTATTGTTGCTAGTGCCCAAGATGTGCGATCTTGCCACATTTTCTGGAGCGTGGGTGCTATATAGGTGCGGTGGTTCAGTATACATGCCAGTGCTGGATAGGGAGGTGTTCTATATAAGTGCATGTGCCATATAGTTGCGGAGTTCCACTTTTTTGAGGCTAGAGTGCCGTATTGTTGCTAGTGCCCAAGATGTGCGATCTTGCCACATTTCTGGAGCGTGGGTGCTATATAGGTGCGGTGGTTCAGTATACATGCCAGTGCTGGATAGGAGGTGTTCTATATAAGTGCATGTGCCATATAGTTGCGGAGTTCCACTTTTTTGAGGCTAGAGTGCCGTATTGTTGCTAGTGCCCAAGATGTGCGATCTTGCCACATTTTCTGGAGCGTGGGTGCTATATAGGTGCGGTGGTTCAGTATACATGCCAGTGCTGGATAGGGAGGTGTTCTATATAAGTGCATGTGCCATATAGTTGCGGAGTTCCACTTTTTTGAGGCTAGAGTGCCGTATTGTTGCTAGTGCCCAAGATGTGCGATCTTGCCACATTTTCTGGAGCGTGGGTGCTATATAGGTGCGGTGGTTCAGTATACATGCCAGTGCTGGATAGGGAGGTGTTCTATATAAGTGCATGTGCCATATAGTTGCGGAGTTCCACTTTTTTGAGGCTAGAGTGCCGTATTGTTGCTAGTGCCCAAGATGTGCGATCTTGCCACATTTTCTGGAGCGTGGGTGCTATATAGGTGCGGTGGTTCAGTATACATGCCAGTGCTGGATAGGGAGGTGTTCTATATAAGTGCAGGTGCCATATAGTTGCGGAGTTCCACTTTTTTGAGGCTAGAGTGCCGTATTGTTGCTAGTGCCCAAGATGTGCGATCTTGCCACATTTTCTGGAGCGTGGGTGCTATATAGGTGCGGTGGTTCAGTATACATGCCAGTGCTGGATAGGGAGGTGTTCTATATAAGTGCATGTGCCATATAGTTGCGGAGTTCCACTTTTTTGAGGCTAGAGTGCCGTATTGTTGCTAGTGCCCAGATGTGCGATCTTGCCACATTTTCTGGAGCGTGGGTGCTATATAGGTGCGGTGGTTCAGTATACATGCCAGTGCTGGATAGGGAGTGTTCTATATAAGTGCAGGTGCCATATAGTTGCGGAGTTCCACTTTTTTGAGGCTAGAGTGCCGTATTGTTGCTAGTGCCCAAGATGTGCGATCTTGCCACATTTTCTGGAGCGTGGGTGCTATATAGGTGCGGTGGTTCAGTATACATGCCAGTGCTGGATAGGGAGGTGTTCTATATAAGTGCATGTGCCATATAGTTGCGGAGTTCCACTTTTTTGAGGCTAGAGTGCCGTATTGTTGCTAGTGCCCAAGATGTGCGATCTTGCCACATTTTCTGGAGCGTGGGTGCTATATAGGTGCGGTGGTTCAGTATACATGCCAGTGCTGGATAGGGAGGTGTTCTATATAAGTGCAGGTGCCATATAGTTGCGGAGTTCCACTTTTTTGAGGCTAGAGTGCCGTATTGTTGCTAGTGCCCAAGATGTGCGATCTTGCCACATTTTCTGGAGCGTGGGTGCTATATAGGTGCGGTGGTTCAGTATACATGCCAGTGCTGGATAGGGAGGTGTTCTATATAAGTGCAGGTGCCATATAGTTGCGGAGTTCCACTTTTTTGAGGCTAGAGTGCCGTATTGTTGCTAGTGCCCAAGATGTGCGATCTTGCCACATTTTCTGGAGCGTGGGTGCTATATAGGTGCGGTGGTTCAGTATACATGCCAGTGCTGGATAGGGAGGTGTTCTATATAAGTGCATGTGCCATATAGTTGCGGAGTTCCACTTTTTTGAGGCTAGAGTGCCGTATTGTTGCTAGTGCCCAAGATGTGCGATCTTGCCACATTTTCTGGAGCGTGGGTGCTATATAGGTGCGGTGGTTCAGTATACATGCCAGTGCTGGATAGGGAGGTGTTCTATATAAGTGCAGGTGCCATATAGTTGCGGAGTTCCACTTTTTTGAGGCTAGAGTGCCGTATTGTTGCTAGTGCCCAAGATGTGCGATCTTGCCACATTTTCTGGAGCGTGGGTGCTATATAGGTGCGGTGGTTCAGTATACATGCCAGTGCTGGATAGGGAGGTGTTCTATATAAGTGCAGGTGCCATATAGTTGCGGAGTTCCACTTTTTTGAGGCTAGAGTGCCGTATTGTTGCTAGTGCCCAAGATGTGCGATCTTGCCACATTTTCTGGAGCGTGGGTGCTATATAGGTGCGGTGGTTCAGTATACATGCCAGTGCTGGATAGGGAGGTGTTCTATATAAGTGCAGGTGCCATATAGTTGCGGAGTTCCACTTTTTTGAGGCTAGAGTGCCGTATTGTTGCTAGTGCCCAAGATGTGCGATCTTGCCACATTTTCTGGAGCGTGGGTGCTATATAGGTGCGGTGGTTCAGTATACATGCCAGTGCTGGATAGGGAGGTGTTCTATATAAGTGCAGGTGCCATATAGTTGCGGAGTTCCACTTTTTTGAGGCTAGAGTGCCGTATTGTTGCTAGTGCCCAAGATGTGCGATCTTGCCACATTTTCTGGAGCGTGGGTGCTATATAGGTGCGGTGGTTCAGTATACATGCCAGTGCTGGATAGGGAGGTGTTCTATATAAGTGCAGGTGCCATATAGTTGCGGAGTTCCACTTTTTTGAGGCTAGAGTGCCGTATTGTTGCTAGTGCCCAAGATGTGCGATCTTGCCACATTTTCTGGAGCGTGGGTGCTATATAGGTGCGGTGGTTCAGTATACATGCCAGTGCTGGATAGGGAGGTGTTCTATATAAGTGCATGTGCCATATAGTTGCGGAGTTCCACTTTTTTGAGGCTAGAGTGCCGTATTGTTGCTAGTGCCCAAGATGTGCGATCTTGCCACATTTTCTGGAGCGTGGGTGCTATATAGGTGCGGTGGTTCAGTATACATGCCAGTGCTGGATAGGGAGGTGTTCTATATAAGTGCATGTGCCATATAGTTGCGGAGTTCCACTTTTTTGAGGCTAGAGTGCCGTATTGTTGCTAGTGCCCAAGATGTGCGATCTTGCCACATTTTCTGGAGCGTGGGTGCTATATAGGTGCGGTGGTTCAGTATACATGCCAGTGCTGGATAGGGAGGTGTTCTATATAAGTGCATGTGCCATATAGTTGCGGAGTTCCACTTTTTTGAGGCTAGAGTGCCGTATTGTTGCTAGTGCCCAAGATGTGCGATCTTGCCACATTTTCTGGAGCGTGGGTGCTATATAGGTGCGGTGGTTCAGTATACATGCCAGTGCTGGATAGGGAGGTGTTCTATATAAGTGCAGGTGCCATATAGTTGCGGAGTTCCACTTTTTTGAGGCTAGAGTGCCGTATTGTTGCTAGTGCCCAAGATGTGCGATCTTGCCACATTTTCTGGAGCGTGGGTGCTATATAGGTGCGGTGGTTCAGTATACATGCCAGTGCTGGATAGGGAGGTGTTCTATATAAGTGCAGGTGCCATATAGTTGCGGAGTTCCACTTTTTTGAGGCTAGAGTGCCGTATTGTTGCTAGTGCCCAAGATGTGCGATCTTGCCACATTTTCTGGAGCGTGGGTGCTATATAGGTGCGGTGGTTCAGTATACATGCCAGTGCTGGATAGGGAGGTGTTCTATATAAGTGCATGTGCCATATAGTTGCGGAGTTCCACTTTTTTGAGGCTAGAGTGCCGTATTGTTGCTAGTGCCCAAGATGTGCGATCTTGCCACATTTTCTGGAGCGTGGGTGCTATATAGGTGCGGTGGTTCAGTATACATGCCAGTGCTGGATAGGGAGGTGTTCTATATAAGTGCATGTGCCATATAGTTGCGGAGTTCCACTTTTTTGAGGCTAGAGTGCCGTATTGTTGCTAGTGCCCAAGATGTGCGATCTTGCCACATTTTCTGGAGCGTGGGTGCTATATAGGTGCGGTGGTTCAGTATACATGCCAGTGCTGGATAGGGAGGTGTTCTATATAAGTGCATGTGCCATATAGTTGCGGAGTTCCACTTTTTTGAGGCTAGAGTGCCGTATTGTTGCTAGTGCCCAAGATGTGCGATCTTGCCACATTTTCTGGAGCGTGGGTGCTATATAGGTGCGGTGGTTCAGTATACATGCCAGTGCTGGATAGGGAGGTGTTCTATATAAGTGCATGTGCCATATAGTTGCGGAGTTCCACTTTTTTGAGGCTAGAGTGCCGTATTGTTGCTAGTGCCCAAGATGTGCGATCTTGCCACATTTTCTGGAGCGTGGGTGCTATATAGGTGCGGTGGTTCAGTATACATGCCAGTGCTGGATAGGGAGGTGTTCTATATAAGTGCAGGTGCCATATAGTTGCGGAGTTCCACTTTTTTGAGGCTAGAGTGCCGTATTGTTGCTAGTGCCCAAGATGTGCGATCTTGCCACATTTTCTGGAGCGTGGGTGCTATATAGGTGCGGTGGTTCAGTATACATGCCAGTGCTGGATAGGGAGGTGTTCTATATAAGTGCATGTGCCATATAGTTGCGGAGTTCCACTTTTTTGAGGCTAGAGTGCCGTATTGTTGCTAGTGCCCAAGATGTGCGATCTTGCCACATTTTCTGGAGCGTGGGTGCTATATAGGTGCGGTGGTTCAGTATACATGCCAGTGCTGGATAGGGAGGTGTTCTATATAAGTGCATGTGCCATATAGTTGCGGAGTTCCACTTTTTTGAGGCTAGAGTGCCGTATTGTTGCTAGTGCCCAAGATGTGCGATCTTGCCACATTTTCTGGAGCGTGGGTGCTATATAGGTGCGGTGGTTCAGTATACATGCCAGTGCTGGATAGGGAGGTGTTCTATATAAGTGCATGTGCCATATAGTTGCGGAGTTCCACTTTTTTGAGGCTAGAGTGCCGTATTGTTGCTAGTGCCCAAGATGTGCGATCTTGCCACATTTTCTGGAGCGTGGGTGCTATATAGGTGCGGTGGTTCAGTATACATGCCAGTGCTGGATAGGGAGGTGTTCTATATAAGTGCAGGTGCCATATAGTTGCGGAGTTCCACTTTTTTGAGGCTAGAGTGCCGTATTGTTGCTAGTGCCCAAGATGTGCGATCTTGCCACATTTTCTGGAGCGTGGGTGCTATATAGGTGCGGTGGTTCAGTATACATGCCAGTGCTGGATAGGGAGGTGTTCTATATAAGTGCATGTGCCATATAGTTGCGGAGTTCCACTTTTTTGAGGCTAGAGTGCCGTATTGTTGCTAGTGCCCAAGATGTGCGATCTTGCCACATTTTCTGGAGCGTGGGTGCTATATAGGTGCGGTGGTTCAGTATACATGCCAGTGCTGGATAGGGAGGTGTTCTATATAAGTGCATGTGCCATATAGTTGCGGAGTTCCACTTTTTTGAGGCTAGAGTGCCGTATTGTTGCTAGTGCCCAAGATGTGCGATCTTGCCACATTTTCTGGAGCGTGGGTGCTATATAGGTGCGGTGGTTCAGTATACATGCCAGTGCTGGATAGGGAGGTGTTCTATATAAGTGCATGTGCCATATAGTTGCGGAGTTCCACTTTTTTGAGGCTAGAGTGCCGTATTGTTGCTAGTGCCCAAGATGTGCGATCTTGCCACATTTTCTGGAGCGTGGGTGCTATATAGGTGCGGTGGTTCAGTATACATGCCAGTGCTGGATAGGGAGGTGTTCTATATAAGTGCAGGTGCCATATAGTTGCGGAGTTCCACTTTTTTGAGGCTAGAGTGCCGTATTGTTGCTAGTGCCCAAGATGTGCGATCTTGCCACATTTTCTGGAGCGTGGGTGCTATATAGGTGCGGTGGTTCAGTATACATGCCAGTGCTGGATAGGGAGGTGTTCTATATAAGTGCATGTGCCATATAGTTGCGGAGTTCCACTTTTTTGAGGCTAGAGTGCCGTATTGTTGCTAGTGCCCAAGATGTGCGATCTTGCCACATTTTCTGGAGCGTGGGTGCTATATAGGTGCGGTGGTTCAGTATACATGCCAGTGCTGGATAGGGAGGTGTTCTATATAAGTGCAGGTGCCATATAGTTGCGGAGTTCCACTTTTTTGAGGCTAGAGTGCCGTATTGTTGCTAGTGCCCAAGATGTGCGATCTTGCCACATTTTCTGGAGCGTGGGTGCTATATAGGTGCGGTGGTTCAGTATACATGCCAGTGCTGGATAGGGAGGTGTTCTATATAAGTGCAGGTGCCATATAGTTGCGGAGTTCCACTTTTTTGAGGCTAGAGTGCCGTATTGTTGCTAGTGCCCAAGATGTGCGATCTTGCCACATTTTCTGGAGCGTGGGTGCTATATAGGTGCGGTGGTTCAGTATACATGCCAGTGCTGGATAGGGAGGTGTTCTATATAAGTGCATGTGCCATATAGTTGCGGAGTTCCACTTTTTTGAGGCTAGAGTGCCGTATTGTTGCTAGTGCCCAAGATGTGCGATCTTGCCACATTTTCTGGAGCGTGGGTGCTATATAGGTGCGGTGGTTCAGTATACATGCCAGTGCTGGATAGGGAGGTGTTCTATATAAGTGCAGGTGCCATATAGTTGCGGAGTTCCACTTTTTTGAGGCTAGAGTGCCGTATTGTTGCTAGTGCCCAAGATGTGCGATCTTGCCACATTTTCTGGAGCGTGGGTGCTATATAGGTGCGGTGGTTCAGTATACATGCCAGTGCTGGATAGGGAGGTGTTCTATATAAGTGCAGGTGCCATATAGTTGCGGAGTTCCACTTTTTTGAGGCTAGAGTGCCGTATTGTTGCTAGTGCCCAAGATGTGCGATCTTGCCACATTTTCTGGAGCGTGGGTGCTATATAGGTGCGGTGGTTCAGTATACATGCCAGTGCTGGATAGGGAGGTGTTCTATATAAGTGCATGTGCCATATAGTTGCGGAGTTCCACTTTTTTGAGGCTAGAGTGCCGTATTGTTGCTAGTGCCCAAGATGTGCGATCTTGCCACATTTTCTGGAGCGTGGGTGCTATATAGGTGCGGTGGTTCAGTATACATGCCAGTGCTGGATAGGGAGGTGTTCTATATAAGTGCATGTGCCATATAGTTGCGGAGTTCCACTTTTTTGAGGCTAGAGTGCCGTATTGTTGCTAGTGCCCAAGATGTGCGATCTTGCCACATTTTCTGGAGCGTGGGTGCTATATAGGTGCGGTGGTTCAGTATACATGCCAGTGCTGGATAGGGAGGTGTTCTATATAAGTGCATGTGCCATATAGTTGCGGAGTTCCACTTTTTTGAGGCTAGAGTGCCGTATTGTTGCTAGTGCCCAAGATGTGCGATCTTGCCACATTTTCTGGAGCGTGGGTGCTATATAGGTGCGGTGGTTCAGTATACATGCCAGTGCTGGATAGGGAGGTGTTCTATATAAGTGCAGGTGCCATATAGTTGCGGAGTTCCACTTTTTTGAGGCTAGAGTGCCGTATTGTTGCTAGTGCCCAAGATGTGCGATCTTGCCACATTTTCTGGAGCGTGGGTGCTATATAGGTGCGGTGGTTCAGTATACATGCCAGTGCTGGATAGGGAGGTGTTCTATATAAGTGCATGTGCCATATAGTTGCGGAGTTCCACTTTTTTGAGGCTAGAGTGCCGTATTGTTGCTAGTGCCCAAGATGTGCGATCTTGCCACATTTTCTGGAGCGTGGGTGCTATATAGGTGCGGTGGTTCAGTATACATGCCAGTGCTGGATAGGGAGGTGTTCTATATAAGTGCATGTGCCATATAGTTGCGGAGTTCCACTTTTTTGAGGCTAGAGTGCCGTATTGTTGCTAGTGCCCAAGATGTGCGATCTTGCCACATTTTCTGGAGCGTGGGTGCTATATAGGTGCGGTGGTTCAGTATACATGCCAGTGCTGGATAGGGAGGTGTTCTATATAAGTGCATGTGCCATATAGTTGCGGAGTTCCACTTTTTTGAGGCTAGAGTGCCGTATTGTTGCTAGTGCCCAAGATGTGCGATCTTGCCACATTTTCTGGAGCGTGGGTGCTATATAGGTGCGGTGGTTCAGTATACATGCCAGTGCTGGATAGGGAGGTGTTCTATATAAGTGCATGTGCCATATAGTTGCGGAGTTCCACTTTTTTGAGGCTAGAGTGCCGTATTGTTGCTAGTGCCCAAGATGTGCGATCTTGCCACATTTTCTGGAGCGTGGGTGCTATATAGGTGCGGTGGTTCAGTATACATGCCAGTGCTGGATAGGGAGGTGTTCTATATAAGTGCATGTGCCATATAGTTGCGGAGTTCCACTTTTTTGAGGCTAGAGTGCCGTATTGTTGCTAGTGCCCAAGATGTGCGATCTTGCCACATTTTCTGGAGCGTGGGTGCTATATAGGTGCGGTGGTTCAGTATACATGCCAGTGCTGGATAGGGAGGTGTTCTATATAAGTGCATGTGCCATATAGTTGCGGAGTTCCACTTTTTTGAGGCTAGAGTGCCGTATTGTTGCTAGTGCCCAAGATGTGCGATCTTGCCACATTTTCTGGAGCGTGGGTGCTATATAGGTGCGGTGGTTCAGTATACATGCCAGTGCTGGATAGGGAGGTGTTCTATATAAGTGCAGGTGCCATATAGTTGCGGAGTTCCACTTTTTTGAGGCTAGAGTGCCGTATTGTTGCTAGTGCCCAAGATGTGCGATCTTGCCACATTTTCTGGAGCGTGGGTGCTATATAGGTGCGGTGGTTCAGTATACATGCCAGTGCTGGATAGGGAGGTGTTCTATATAAGTGCATGTGCCATATAGTTGCGGAGTTCCACTTTTTTGAGGCTAGAGTGCCGTATTGTTGCTAGTGCCCAAGATGTGCGATCTTGCCACATTTTCTGGAGCGTGGGTGCTATATAGGTGCGGTGGTTCAGTATACATGCCAGTGCTGGATAGGGAGGTGTTCTATATAAGTGCATGTGCCATATAGTTGCGGAGTTCCACTTTTTTGAGGCTAGAGTGCCGTATTGTTGCTAGTGCCCAAGATGTGCGATCTTGCCACATTTTCTGGAGCGTGGGTGCTATATAGGTGCGGTGGTTCAGTATACATGCCAGTGCTGGATAGGGAGGTGTTCTATATAAGTGCATGTGCCATATAGTTGCGGAGTTCCACTTTTTTGAGGCTAGAGTGCCGTATTGTTGCTAGTGCCCAAGATGTGCGATCTTGCCACATTTTCTGGAGCGTGGGTGCTATATAGGTGCGGTGGTTCAGTATACATGCCAGTGCTGGATAGGGAGGTGTTCTATATAAGTGCAGGTGCCATATAGTTGCGGAGTTCCACTTTTTTGAGGCTAGAGTGCCGTATTGTTGCTAGTGCCCAAGATGTGCGATCTTGCCACATTTTCTGGAGCGTGGGTGCTATATAGGTGCGGTGGTTCAGTATACATGCCAGTGCTGGATAGGGAGGTGTTCTATATAAGTGCATGTGCCATATAGTTGCGGAGTTCCACTTTTTTGAGGCTAGAGTGCCGTATTGTTGCTAGTGCCCAAGATGTGCGATCTTGCCACATTTTCTGGAGCGTGGGTGCTATATAGGTGCGGTGGTTCAGTATACATGCCAGTGCTGGATAGGGAGGTGTTCTATATAAGTGCAGGTGCCATATAGTTGCGGAGTTCCACTTTTTTGAGGCTAGAGTGCCGTATTGTTGCTAGTGCCCAAGATGTGCGATCTTGCCACATTTTCTGGAGCGTGGGTGCTATATAGGTGCGGTGGTTCAGTATACATGCCAGTGCTGGATAGGGAGGTGTTCTATATAAGTGCATGTGCCATATAGTTGCGGAGTTCCACTTTTTTGAGGCTAGAGTGCCGTATTGTTGCTAGTGCCCAAGATGTGCGATCTTGCCACATTTTCTGGAGCGTGGGTGCTATATAGGTGCGGTGGTTCAGTATACATGCCAGTGCTGGATAGGGAGGTGTTCTATATAAGTGCATGTGCCATATAGTTGCGGAGTTCCACTTTTTTGAGGCTAGAGTGCCGTATTGTTGCTAGTGCCCAAGATGTGCGATCTTGCCACATTTTCTGGAGCGTGGGTGCTATATAGGTGCGGTGGTTCAGTATACATGCCAGTGCTGGATAGGGAGGTGTTCTATATAAGTGCAGGTGCCATATAGTTGCGGAGTTCCACTTTTTTGAGGCTAGAGTGCCGTATTGTTGCTAGTGCCCAAGATGTGCGATCTTGCCACATTTTCTGGAGCGTGGGTGCTATATAGGTGCGGTGGTTCAGTATACATGCCAGTGCTGGATAGGGAGGTGTTCTATATAAGTGCATGTGCCATATAGTTGCGGAGTTCCACTTTTTTGAGGCTAGAGTGCCGTATTGTTGCTAGTGCCCAAGATGTGCGATCTTGCCACATTTTCTGGAGCGTGGGTGCTATATAGGTGCGGTGGTTCAGTATACATGCCAGTGCTGGATAGGGAGGTGTTCTATATAAGTGCAGGTGCCATATAGTTGCGGAGTTCCACTTTTTTGAGGCTAGAGTGCCGTATTGTTGCTAGTGCCCAAGATGTGCGATCTTGCCACATTTTCTGGAGCGTGGGTGCTATATAGGTGCGGTGGTTCAGTATACATGCCAGTGCTGGATAGGGAGGTGTTCTATATAAGTGCATGTGCCATATAGTTGCGGAGTTCCACTTTTTTGAGGCTAGAGTGCCGTATTGT
Source organism: Drosophila pseudoobscura (assembly GCF_009870125.1). Classification (NCBI taxonomy): domain Eukaryota; kingdom Metazoa; phylum Arthropoda; class Insecta; order Diptera; family Drosophilidae; genus Drosophila; species Drosophila pseudoobscura. The sequence continues at coordinate 103,480 of NW_022881709.1, read as the reverse complement.
TGCTAGTGCCCAAGATGTGCGATCTTGCCACATTTTCTGGAGCGTGGGTGCTATATAGGTGCGGTGGTTCAGTATACATGCCAGTGCTGGATAGGGAGGTGTTCTATATAAGTGCAGGTGCCATATAGTTGCGGAGTTCCACTTTTTTGAGGCTAGAGTGCCGTATTGTTGCTAGTGCCCAAGATGTGCGATCTTGCCACATTTTCTGGAGCGTGGGTGCTATATAGGTGCGGTGGTTCAGTATACATGCCAGTGCTGGATAGGGAGGTGTTCTATATAAGTGCATGTGCCATATAGTTGCGGAGTTCCACTTTTTTGAGGCTAGAGTGCCGTATTGTTGCTAGTGCCCAAGATGTGCGATCTTGCCACATTTTCTGGAGCGTGGGTGCTATATAGGTGCGGTGGTTCAGTATACATGCCAGTGCTGGATAGGGAGGTGTTCTATATAAGTGCAGGTGCCATATAGTTGCGGAGTTCCACTTTTTTGAGGCTAGAGTGCCGTATTGTTGCTAGTGCCCAAGATGTGCGATCTTGCCACATTTTCTGGAGCGTGGGTGCTATATAGGTGCGGTGGTTCAGTATACATGCCAGTGCTGGATAGGGAGGTGTTCTATATAAGTGCATGTGCCATATAGTTGCGGAGTTCCACTTTTTTGAGGCTAGAGTGCCGTATTGTTGCTAGTGCCCAAGATGTGCGATCTTGCCACATTTTCTGGAGCGTGGGTGCTATATAGGTGCGGTGGTTCAGTATACATGCCAGTGCTGGATAGGGAGGTGTTCTATATAAGTGCATGTGCCATATAGTTGCGGAGTTCCACTTTTTTGAGGCTAGAGTGCCGTATTGTTGCTAGTGCCCAAGATGTGCGATCTTGCCACATTTTCTGGAGCGTGGGTGCTATATAGGTGCGGTGGTTCAGTATACATGCCAGTGCTGGATAGGGAGGTGTTCTATATAAGTGCATGTGCCATATAGTTGCGGAGTTCCACTTTTTTGAGGCTAGAGTGCCGTATTGTTGCTAGTGCCCAAGATGTGCGATCTTGCCACATTTTCTGGAGCGTGGGTGCTATATAGGTGCGGTGGTTCAGTATACATGCCAGTGCTGGATAGGGAGGTGTTCTATATAAGTGCATGTGCCATATAGTTGCGGAGTTCCACTTTTTTGAGGCTAGAGTGCCGTATTGTTGCTAGTGCCCAAGATGTGCGATCTTGCCACATTTTCTGGAGCGTGGGTGCTATATAGGTGCGGTGGTTCAGTATACATGCCAGTGCTGGATAGGGAGGTGTTCTATATAAGTGCATGTGCCATATAGTTGCGGAGTTCCACTTTTTTGAGGCTAGAGTGCCGTATTGTTGCTAGTGCCCAAGATGTGCGATCTTGCCACATTTTCTGGAGCGTGGGTGCTATATAGGTGCGGTGGTTCAGTATACATGCCAGTGCTGGATAGGGAGGTGTTCTATATAAGTGCAGGTGCCATATAGTTGCGGAGTTCCACTTTTTTGAGGCTAGAGTGCCGTATTGTTGCTAGTGCCCAAGATGTGCGATCTTGCCACATTTTCTGGAGCGTGGGTGCTATATAGGTGCGGTGGTTCAGTATACATGCCAGTGCTGGATAGGGAGGTGTTCTATATAAGTGCATGTGCCATATAGTTGCGGAGTTCCACTTTTTTGAGGCTAGAGTGCCGTATTGTTGCTAGTGCCCAAGATGTGCGATCTTGCCACATTTTCTGGAGCGTGGGTGCTATATAGGTGCGGTGGTTCAGTATACATGCCAGTGCTGGATAGGGAGGTGTTCTATATAAGTGCATGTGCCATATAGTTGCGGAGTTCCACTTTTTTGAGGCTAGAGTGCCGTATTGTTGCTAGTGCCCAAGATGTGCGATCTTGCCACATTTTCTGGAGCGTGGGTGCTATATAGGTGCGGTGGTTCAGTATACATGCCAGTGCTGGATAGGGAGGTGTTCTATATAAGTGCATGTGCCATATAGTTGCGGAGTTCCACTTTTTTGAGGCTAGAGTGCCGTATTGTTGCTAGTGCCCAAGATGTGCGATCTTGCCACATTTTCTGGAGCGTGGGTGCTATATAGGTGCGGTGGTTCAGTATACATGCCAGTGCTGGATAGGGAGGTGTTCTATATAAGTGCATGTGCCATATAGTTGCGGAGTTCCACTTTTTTGAGGCTAGAGTGCCGTATTGTTGCTAGTGCCCAAGATGTGCGATCTTGCCACATTTTCTGGAGCGTGGGTGCTATATAGGTGCGGTGGTTCAGTATACATGCCAGTGCTGGATAGGGAGGTGTTCTATATAAGTGCATGTGCCATATAGTTGCGGAGTTCCACTTTTTTGAGGCTAGAGTGCCGTATTGTTGCTAGTGCCCAAGATGTGCGATCTTGCCACATTTTCTGGAGCGTGGGTGCTATATAGGTGCGGTGGTTCAGTATACATGCCAGTGCTGGATAGGGAGGTGTTCTATATAAGTGCATGTGCCATATAGTTGCGGAGTTCCACTTTTTTGAGGCTAGAGTGCCGTATTGTTGCTAGTGCCCAAGATGTGCGATCTTGCCACATTTTCTGGAGCGTGGGTGCTATATAGGTGCGGTGGTTCAGTATACATGCCAGTGCTGGATAGGGAGGTGTTCTATATAAGTGCATGTGCCATATAGTTGCGGAGTTCCACTTTTTTGAGGCTAGAGTGCCGTATTGTTGCTAGTGCCCAAGATGTGCGATCTTGCCACATTTTCTGGAGCGTGGGTGCTATATAGGTGCGGTGGTTCAGTATACATGCCAGTGCTGGATAGGGAGGTGTTCTATATAAGTGCATGTGCCATATAGTTGCGGAGTTCCACTTTTTTGAGGCTAGAGTGCCGTATTGTTGCTAGTGCCCAAGATGTGCGATCTTGCCACATTTTCTGGAGCGTGGGTGCTATATAGGTGCGGTGGTTCAGTATACATGCCAGTGCTGGATAGGGAGGTGTTCTATATAAGTGCATGTGCCATATAGTTGCGGAGTTCCACTTTTTTGAGGCTAGAGTGCCGTATTGTTGCTAGTGCCCAAGATGTGCGATCTTGCCACATTTTCTGGAGCGTGGGTGCTATATAGGTGCGGTGGTTCAGTATACATGCCAGTGCTGGATAGGGAGGTGTTCTATATAAGTGCATGTGCCATATAGTTGCGGAGTTCCACTTTTTTGAGGCTAGAGTGCCGTATTGTTGCTAGTGCCCAAGATGTGCGATCTTGCCACATTTTCTGGAGCGTGGGTGCTATATAGGTGCGGTGGTTCAGTATACATGCCAGTGCTGGATAGGGAGGTGTTCTATATAAGTGCATGTGCCATATAGTTGCGGAGTTCCACTTTTTTGAGGCTAGAGTGCCGTATTGTTGCTAGTGCCCAAGATGTGCGATCTTGCCACATTTTCTGGAGCGTGGGTGCTATATAGGTGCGGTGGTTCAGTATACATGCCAGTGCTGGATAGGGAGGTGTTCTATATAAGTGCATGTGCCATATAGTTGCGGAGTTCCACTTTTTTGAGGCTAGAGTGCCGTATTGTTGCTAGTGCCCAAGATGTGCGATCTTGCCACATTTTCTGGAGCGTGGGTGCTATATAGGTGCGGTGGTTCAGTATACATGCCAGTGCTGGATAGGGAGGTGTTCTATATAAGTGCATGTGCCATATAGTTGCGGAGTTCCACTTTTTTGAGGCTAGAGTGCCGTATTGTTGCTAGTGCCCAAGATGTGCGATCTTGCCACATTTTCTGGAGCGTGGGTGCTATATAGGTGCGGTGGTTCAGTATACATGCCAGTGCTGGATAGGGAGGTGTTCTATATAAGTGCATGTGCCATATAGTTGCGGAGTTCCACTTTTTTGAGGCTAGAGTGCCGTATTGTTGCTAGTGCCCAAGATGTGCGATCTTGCCACATTTTCTGGAGCGTGGGTGCTATATAGGTGCGGTGGTTCAGTATACATGCCAGTGCTGGATAGGGAGGTGTTCTATATAAGTGCATGTGCCATATAGTTGCGGAGTTCCACTTTTTTGAGGCTAGAGTGCCGTATTGTTGCTAGTGCCCAAGATGTGCGATCTTGCCACATTTTCTGGAGCGTGGGTGCTATATAGGTGCGGTGGTTCAGTATACATGCCAGTGCTGGATAGGGAGGTGTTCTATATAAGTGCATGTGCCATATAGTTGCGGAGTTCCACTTTTTTGAGGCTAGAGTGCCGTATTGTTGCTAGTGCCCAAGATGTGCGATCTTGCCACATTTTCTGGAGCGTGGGTGCTATATAGGTGCGGTGGTTCAGTATACATGCCAGTGCTGGATAGGGAGGTGTTCTATATAAGTGCATGTGCCATATAGTTGCGGAGTTCCACTTTTTTGAGGCTAGAGTGCCGTATTGTTGCTAGTGCCCAAGATGTGCGATCTTGCCACATTTTCTGGAGCGTGGGTGCTATATAGGTGCGGTGGTTCAGTATACATGCCAGTGCTGGATAGGGAGGTGTTCTATATAAGTGCATGTGCCATATAGTTGCGGAGTTCCACTTTTTTGAGGCTAGAGTGCCGTATTGTTGCTAGTGCCCAAGATGTGCGATCTTGCCACATTTTCTGGAGCGTGGGTGCTATATAGGTGCGGTGGTTCAGTATACATGCCAGTGCTGGATAGGGAGGTGTTCTATATAAGTGCATGTGCCATATAGTTGCGGAGTTCCACTTTTTTGAGGCTAGAGTGCCGTATTGTTGCTAGTGCCCAAGATGTGCGATCTTGCCACATTTTCTGGAGCGTGGGTGCTATATAGGTGCGGTGGTTCAGTATACATGCCAGTGCTGGATAGGGAGGTGTTCTATATAAGTGCATGTGCCATATAGTTGCGGAGTTCCACTTTTTTGAGGCTAGAGTGCCGTATTGTTGCTAGTGCCCAAGATGTGCGATCTTGCCACATTTTCTGGAGCGTGGGTGCTATATAGGTGCGGTGGTTCAGTATACATGCCAGTGCTGGATAGGGAGGTGTTCTATATAAGTGCAGGTGCCATATAGTTGCGGAGTTCCACTTTTTTGAGGCTAGAGTGCCGTATTGTTGCTAGTGCCCAAGATGTGCGATCTTGCCACATTTTCTGGAGCGTGGGTGCTATATAGGTGCGGTGGTTCAGTATACATGCCAGTGCTGGATAGGGAGGTGTTCTATATAAGTGCATGTGCCATATAGTTGCGGAGTTCCACTTTTTTGAGGCTAGAGTGCCGTATTGTTGCTAGTGCCCAAGATGTGCGATCTTGCCACATTTTCTGGAGCGTGGGTGCTATATAGGTGCGGTGGTTCAGTATACATGCCAGTGCTGGATAGGGAGGTGTTCTATATAAGTGCATGTGCCATATAGTTGCGGAGTTCCACTTTTTTGAGGCTAGAGTGCCGTATTGTTGCTAGTGCCCAAGATGTGCGATCTTGCCACATTTTCTGGAGCGTGGGTGCTATATAGGTGCGGTGGTTCAGTATACATGCCAGTGCTGGATAGGGAGGTGTTCTATATAAGTGCATGTGCCATATAGTTGCGGAGTTCCACTTTTTTGAGGCTAGAGTGCCGTATTGTTGCTAGTGCCCAAGATGTGCGATCTTGCCACATTTTCTGGAGCGTGGGTGCTATATAGGTGCGGTGGTTCAGTATACATGCCAGTGCTGGATAGGGAGGTGTTCTATATAAGTGCATGTGCCATATAGTTGCGGAGTTCCACTTTTTTGAGGCTAGAGTGCCGTATTGTTGCTAGTGCCCAAGATGTGCGATCTTGCCACATTTTCTGGAGCGTGGGTGCTATATAGGTGCGGTGGTTCAGTATACATGCCAGTGCTGGATAGGGAGGTGTTCTATATAAGTGCATGTGCCATATAGTTGCGGAGTTCCACTTTTTTGAGGCTAGAGTGCCGTATTGTTGCTAGTGCCCAAGATGTGCGATCTTGCCACATTTTCTGGAGCGTGGGTGCTATATAGGTGCGGTGGTTCAGTATACATGCCAGTGCTGGATAGGGAGGTGTTCTATATAAGTGCATGTGCCATATAGTTGCGGAGTTCCACTTTTTTGAGGCTAGAGTGCCGTATTGTTGCTAGTGCCCAAGATGTGCGATCTTGCCACATTTTCTGGAGCGTGGGTGCTATATAGGTGCGGTGGTTCAGTATACATGCCAGTGCTGGATAGGGAGGTGTTCTATATAAGTGCATGTGCCATATAGTTGCGGAGTTCCACTTTTTTGAGGCTAGAGTGCCGTATTGTTGCTAGTGCCCAAGATGTGCGATCTTGCCACATTTTCTGGAGCGTGGGTGCTATATAGGTGCGGTGGTTCAGTATACATGCCAGTGCTGGATAGGGAGGTGTTCTATATAAGTGCATGTGCCATATAGTTGCGGAGTTCCACTTTTTTGAGGCTAGAGTGCCGTATTGTTGCTAGTGCCCAAGATGTGCGATCTTGCCACATTTTCTGGAGCGTGGGTGCTATATAGGTGCGGTGGTTCAGTATACATGCCAGTGCTGGATAGGGAGGTGTTCTATATAAGTGCATGTGCCATATAGTTGCGGAGTTCCACTTTTTTGAGGCTAGAGTGCCGTATTGTTGCTAGTGCCCAAGATGTGCGATCTTGCCACATTTTCTGGAGCGTGGGTGCTATATAGGTGCGGTGGTTCAGTATACATGCCAGTGCTGGATAGGGAGGTGTTCTATATAAGTGCATGTGCCATATAGTTGCGGAGTTCCACTTTTTTGAGGCTAGAGTGCCGTATTGTTGCTAGTGCCCAAGATGTGCGATCTTGCCACATTTTCTGGAGCGTGGGTGCTATATAGGTGCGGTGGTTCAGTATACATGCCAGTGCTGGATAGGGAGGTGTTCTATATAAGTGCATGTGCCATATAGTTGCGGAGTTCCACTTTTTTGAGGCTAGAGTGCCGTATTGTTGCTAGTGCCCAAGATGTGCGATCTTGCCACATTTTCTGGAGCGTGGGTGCTATATAGGTGCGGTGGTTCAGTATACATGCCAGTGCTGGATAGGGAGGTGTTCTATATAAGTGCATGTGCCATATAGTTGCGGAGTTCCACTTTTTTGAGGCTAGAGTGCCGTATTGTTGCTAGTGCCCAAGATGTGCGATCTTGCCACATTTTCTGGAGCGTGGGTGCTATATAGGTGCGGTGGTTCAGTATACATGCCAGTGCTGGATAGGGAGGTGTTCTATATAAGTGCATGTGCCATATAGTTGCGGAGTTCCACTTTTTTGAGGCTAGAGTGCCGTATTGTTGCTAGTGCCCAAGATGTGCGATCTTGCCACATTTTCTGGAGCGTGGGTGCTATATAGGTGCGGTGGTTCAGTATACATGCCAGTGCTGGATAGGGAGGTGTTCTATATAAGTGCATGTGCCATATAGTTGCGGAGTTCCACTTTTTTGAGGCTAGAGTGCCGTATTGTTGCTAGTGCCCAAGATGTGCGATCTTGCCACATTTTCTGGAGCGTGGGTGCTATATAGGTGCGGTGGTTCAGTATACATGCCAGTGCTGGATAGGGAGGTGTTCTATATAAGTGCATGTGCCATATAGTTGCGGAGTTCCACTTTTTTGAGGCTAGAGTGCCGTATTGTTGCTAGTGCCCAAGATGTGCGATCTTGCCACATTTTCTGGAGCGTGGGTGCTATATAGGTGCGGTGGTTCAGTATACATGCCAGTGCTGGATAGGGAGGTGTTCTATATAAGTGCAGGTGCCATATAGTTGCGGAGTTCCACTTTTTTGAGGCTAGAGTGCCGTATTGTTGCTAGTGCCCAAGATGTGCGATCTTGCCACATTTTCTGGAGCGTGGGTGCTATATAGGTGCGGTGGTTCAGTATACATGCCAGTGCTGGATAGGGAGGTGTTCTATATAAGTGCATGTGCCATATAGTTGCGGAGTTCCACTTTTTTGAGGCTAGAGTGCCGTATTGTTGCTAGTGCCCAAGATGTGCGATCTTGCCACATTTTCTGGAGCGTGGGTGCTATATAGGTGCGGTGGTTCAGTATACATGCCAGTGCTGGATAGGGAGGTGTTCTATATAAGTGCAGGTGCCATATAGTTGCGGAGTTCCACTTTTTTGAGGCTAGAGTGCCGTATTGTTGCTAGTGCCCAAGATGTGCGATCTTGCCACATTTTCTGGAGCGTGGGTGCTATATAGGTGCGGTGGTTCAGTATACATGCCAGTGCTGGATAGGGAGGTGTTCTATATAAGTGCATGTGCCATATAGTTGCGGAGTTCCACTTTTTTGAGGCTAGAGTGCCGTATTGTTGCTAGTGCCCAAGATGTGCGATCTTGCCACATTTTCTGGAGCGTGGGTGCTATATAGGTGCGGTGGTTCAGTATACATGCCAGTGCTGGATAGGGAGGTGTTCTATATAAGTGCATGTGCCATATAGTTGCGGAGTTCCACTTTTTTGAGGCTAGAGTGCCGTATTGTTGCTAGTGCCCAAGATGTGCGATCTTGCCACATTTTCTGGAGCGTGGGTGCTATATAGGTGCGGTGGTTCAGTATACATGCCAGTGCTGGATAGGGAGGTGTTCTATATAAGTGCATGTGCCATATAGTTGCGGAGTTCCACTTTTTTGAGGCTAGAGTGCCGTATTGTTGCTAGTGCCCAAGATGTGCGATCTTGCCACATTTTCTGGAGCGTGGGTGCTATATAGGTGCGGTGGTTCAGTATACATGCCAGTGCTGGATAGGGAGGTGTTCTATATAAGTGCATGTGCCATATAGTTGCGGAGTTCCACTTTTTTGAGGCTAGAGTGCCGTATTGTTGCTAGTGCCCAAGATGTGCGATCTTGCCACATTTTCTGGAGCGTGGGTGCTATATAGGTGCGGTGGTTCAGTATACATGCCAGTGCTGGATAGGGAGGTGTTCTATATAAGTGCATGTGCCATATAGTTGCGGAGTTCCACTTTTTTGAGGCTAGAGTGCCGTATTGTTGCTAGTGCCCAAGATGTGCGATCTTGCCACATTTTCTGGAGCGTGGGTGCTATATAGGTGCGGTGGTTCAGTATACATGCCAGTGCTGGATAGGGAGGTGTTCTATATAAGTGCATGTGCCATATAGTTGCGGAGTTCCACTTTTTTGAGGCTAGAGTGCCGTATTGTTGCTAGTGCCCAAGATGTGCGATCTTGCCACATTTTCTGGAGCGTGGGTGCTATATAGGTGCGGTGGTTCAGTATACATGCCAGTGCTGGATAGGGAGGTGTTCTATATAAGTGCAGGTGCCATATAGTTGCGGAGTTCCACTTTTTTGAGGCTAGAGTGCCGTATTGTTGCTAGTGCCCAAGATGTGCGATCTTGCCACATTTTCTGGAGCGTGGGTGCTATATAGGTGCGGTGGTTCAGTATACATGCCAGTGCTGGATAGGGAGGTGTTCTATATAAGTGCATGTGCCATATAGTTGCGGAGTTCCACTTTTTTGAGGCTAGAGTGCCGTATTGTTGCTAGTGCCCAAGATGTGCGATCTTGCCACATTTTCTGGAGCGTGGGTGCTATATAGGTGCGGTGGTTCAGTATACATGCCAGTGCTGGATAGGGAGGTGTTCTATATAAGTGCATGTGCCATATAGTTGCGGAGTTCCACTTTTTTGAGGCTAGAGTGCCGTATTGTTGCTAGTGCCCAAGATGTGCGATCTTGCCACATTTTCTGGAGCGTGGGTGCTATATAGGTGCGGTGGTTCAGTATACATGCCAGTGCTGGATAGGGAGGTGTTCTATATAAGTGCATGTGCCATATAGTTGCGGAGTTCCACTTTTTTGAGGCTAGAGTGCCGTATTGTTGCTAGTGCCCAAGATGTGCGATCTTGCCACATTTTCTGGAGCGTGGGTGCTATATAGGTGCGGTGGTTCAGTATACATGCCAGTGCTGGATAGGGAGGTGTTCTATATAAGTGCATGTGCCATATAGTTGCGGAGTTCCACTTTTTTGAGGCTAGAGTGCCGTATTGTTGCTAGTGCCCAAGATGTGCGATCTTGCCACATTTTCTGGAGCGTGGGTGCTATATAGGTGCGGTGGTTCAGTATACATGCCAGTGCTGGATAGGGAGGTGTTCTATATAAGTGCATGTGCCATATAGTTGCGGAGTTCCACTTTTTTGAGGCTAGAGTGCCGTATTGTTGCTAGTGCCCAAGATGTGCGATCTTGCCACATTTTCTGGAGCGTGGGTGCTATATAGGTGCGGTGGTTCAGTATACATGCCAGTGCTGGATAGGGAGGTGTTCTATATAAGTGCATGTGCCATATAGTTGCGGAGTTCCACTTTTTTGAGGCTAGAGTGCCGTATTGTTGCTAGTGCCCAAGATGTGCGATCTTGCCACATTTTCTGGAGCGTGGGTGCTATATAGGTGCGGTGGTTCAGTATACATGCCAGTGCTGGATAGGGAGGTGTTCTATATAAGTGCATGTGCCATATAGTTGCGGAGTTCCACTTTTTTGAGGCTAGAGTGCCGTATTGTTGCTAGTGCCCAAGATGTGCGATCTTGCCACATTTTCTGGAGCGTGGGTGCTATATAGGTGCGGTGGTTCAGTATACATGCCAGTGCTGGATAGGGAGGTGTTCTATATAAGTGCATGTGCCATATAGTTGCGGAGTTCCACTTTTTTGAGGCTAGAGTGCCGTATTGTTGCTAGTGCCCAAGATGTGCGATCTTGCCACATTTTCTGGAGCGTGGGTGCTATATAGGTGCGGTGGTTCAGTATACATGCCAGTGCTGGATAGGGAGGTGTTCTATATAAGTGCAGGTGCCATATAGTTGCGGAGTTCCACTTTTTTGAGGCTAGAGTGCCGTATTGTTGCTAGTGCCCAAGATGTGCGATCTTGCCACATTTTCTGGAGCGTGGGTGCTATATAGGTGCGGTGGTTCAGTATACATGCCAGTGCTGGATAGGGAGGTGTTCTATATAAGTGCATGTGCCATATAGTTGCGGAGTTCCACTTTTTTGAGGCTAGAGTGCCGTATTGTTGCTAGTGCCCAAGATGTGCGATCTTGCCACATTTTCTGGAGCGTGGGTGCTATATAGGTGCGGTGGTTCAGTATACATGCCAGTGCTGGATAGGGAGGTGTTCTATATAAGTGCATGTGCCATATAGTTGCGGAGTTCCACTTTTTTGAGGCTAGAGTGCCGTATTGTTGCTAGTGCCCAAGATGTGCGATCTTGCCACATTTTCTGGAGCGTGGGTGCTATATAGGTGCGGTGGTTCAGTATACATGCCAGTGCTGGATAGGGAGGTGTTCTATATAAGTGCATGTGCCATATAGTTGCGGAGTTCCACTTTTTTGAGGCTAGAGTGCCGTATTGTTGCTAGTGCCCAAGATGTGCGATCTTGCCACATTTTCTGGAGCGTGGGTGCTATATAGGTGCGGTGGTTCAGTATACATGCCAGTGCTGGATAGGGAGGTGTTCTATATAAGTGCATGTGCCATATAGTTGCGGAGTTCCACTTTTTTGAGGCTAGAGTGCCGTATTGTTGCTAGTGCCCAAGATGTGCGATCTTGCCACATTTTCTGGAGCGTGGGTGCTATATAGGTGCGGTGGTTCAGTATACATGCCAGTGCTGGATAGGGAGGTGTTCTATATAAGTGCATGTGCCATATAGTTGCGGAGTTCCACTTTTTTGAGGCTAGAGTGCCGTATTGTTGCTAGTGCCCAAGATGTGCGATCTTGCCACATTTTCTGGAGCGTGGGTGCTATATAGGTGCGGTGGTTCAGTATACATGCCAGTGCTGGATAGGGAGGTGTTCTATATAAGTGCATGTGCCATATAGTTGCGGAGTTCCACTTTTTTGAGGCTAGAGTGCCGTATTGTTGCTAGTGCCCAAGATGTGCGATCTTGCCACATTTTCTGGAGCGTGGGTGCTATATAGGTGCGGTGGTTCAGTATACATGCCAGTGCTGGATAGGGAGGTGTTCTATATAAGTGCAGGTGCCATATAGTTGCGGAGTTCCACTTTTTTGAGGCTAGAGTGCCGTATTGTTGCTAGTGCCCAAGATGTGCGATCTTGCCACATTTTCTGGAGCGTGGGTGCTATATAGGTGCGGTGGTTCAGTATACATGCCAGTGCTGGATAGGGAGGTGTTCTATATAAGTGCATGTGCCATATAGTTGCGGAGTTCCACTTTTTTGAGGCTAGAGTGCCGTATTGTTGCTAGTGCCCAAGATGTGCGATCTTGCCACATTTTCTGGAGCGTGGGTGCTATATAGGTGCGGTGGTTCAGTATACATGCCAGTGCTGGATAGGGAGGTGTTCTATATAAGTGCATGTGCCATATAGTTGCGGAGTTCCACTTTTTTGAGGCTAGAGTGCCGTATTGTTGCTAGTGCCCAAGATGTGCGATCTTGCCACATTTTCTGGAGCGTGGGTGCTATATAGGTGCGGTGGTTCAGTATACATGCCAGTGCTGGATAGGGAGGTGTTCTATATAAGTGCAGGTGCCATATAGTTGCGGAGTTCCACTTTTTTGAGGCTAGAGTGCCGTATTGTTGCTAGTGCCCAAGATGTGCGATCTTGCCACATTTTCTGGAGCGTGGGTGCTATATAGGTGCGGTGGTTCAGTATACATGCCAGTGCTGGATAGGGAGGTGTTCTATATAAGTGCATGTGCCATATAGTTGCGGAGTTCCACTTTTTTGAGGCTAGAGTGCCGTATTGTTGCTAGTGCCCAAGATGTGCGATCTTGCCACATTTTCTGGAGCGTGGGTGCTATATAGGTGCGGTGGTTCAGTATACATGCCAGTGCTGGATAGGGAGGTGTTCTATATAAGTGCATGTGCCATATAGTTGCGGAGTTCCACTTTTTTGAGGCTAGAGTGCCGTATTGTTGCTAGTGCCCAAGATGTGCGATCTTGCCACATTTTCTGGAGCGTGGGTGCTATATAGGTGCGGTGGTTCAGTATACATGCCAGTGCTGGATAGGGAGGTGTTCTATATAAGTGCATGTGCCATATAGTTGCGGAGTTCCACTTTTTTGAGGCTAGAGTGCCGTATTGTTGCTAGTGCCCAAGATGTGCGATCTTGCCACATTTTCTGGAGCGTGGGTGCTATATAGGTGCGGTGGTTCAGTATACATGCCAGTGCTGGATAGGGAGGTGTTCTATATAAGTGCATGTGCCATATAGTTGCGGAGTTCCACTTTTTTGAGGCTAGAGTGCCGTATTGTTGCTAGTGCCCAAGATGTGCGATCTTGCCACATTTTCTGGAGCGTGGGTGCTATATAGGTGCGGTGGTTCAGTATACATGCCAGTGCTGGATAGGGAGGTGTTCTATATAAGTGCATGTGCCATATAGTTGCGGAGTTCCACTTTTTTGAGGCTAGAGTGCCGTATTGTTGCTAGTGCCCAAGATGTGCGATCTTGCCACATTTTCTGGAGCGTGGGTGCTATATAGGTGCGGTGGTTCAGTATACATGCCAGTGCTGGATAGGGAGGTGTTCTATATAAGTGCAGGTGCCATATAGTTGCGGAGTTCCACTTTTTTGAGGCTAGAGTGCCGTATTGTTGCTAGTGCCCAAGATGTGCGATCTTGCCACATTTTCTGGAGCGTGGGTGCTATATAGGTGCGGTGGTTCAGTATACATGCCAGTGCTGGATAGGGAGGTGTTCTATATAAGTGCATGTGCCATATAGTTGCGGAGTTCCACTTTTTTGAGGCTAGAGTGCCGTATTGTTGCTAGTGCCCAAGATGTGCGATCTTGCCACATTTTCTGGAGCGTGGGTGCTATATAGGTGCGGTGGTTCAGTATACATGCCAGTGCTGGATAGGGAGGTGTTCTATATAAGTGCATGTGCCATATAGTTGCGGAGTTCCACTTTTTTGAGGCTAGAGTGCCGTATTGTTGCTAGTGCCCAAGATGTGCGATCTTGCCACATTTTCTGGAGCGTGGGTGCTATATAGGTGCGGTGGTTCAGTATACATGCCAGTGCTGGATAGGGAGGTGTTCTATATAAGTGCATGTGCCATATAGTTGCGGAGTTCCACTTTTTTGAGGCTAGAGTGCCGTATTGTTGCTAGTGCCCAAGATGTGCGATCTTGCCACATTTTCTGGAGCGTGGGTGCTATATAGGTGCGGTGGTTCAGTATACATGCCAGTGCTGGATAGGGAGGTGTTCTATATAAGTGCATGTGCCATATAGTTGCGGAGTTCCACTTTTTTGAGGCTAGAGTGCCGTATTGTTGCTAGTGCCCAAGATGTGCGATCTTGCCACATTTTCTGGAGCGTGGGTGCTATATAGGTGCGGTGGTTCAGTATACATGCCAGTGCTGGATAGGGAGGTGTTCTATATAAGTGCATGTGCCATATAGTTGCGGAGTTCCACTTTTTTGAGGCTAGAGTGCCGTATTGTTGCTAGTGCCCAAGATGTGCGATCTTGCCACATTTTCTGGAGCGTGGGTGCTATATAGGTGCGGTGGTTCAGTATACATGCCAGTGCTGGATAGGGAGGTGTTCTATATAAGTGCATGTGCCATATAGTTGCGGAGTTCCACTTTTTTGAGGCTAGAGTGCCGTATTGTTGCTAGTGCCCAAGATGTGCGATCTTGCCACATTTTCTGGAGCGTGGGTGCTATATAGGTGCGGTGGTTCAGTATACATGCCAGTGCTGGATAGGGAGGTGTTCTATATAAGTGCATGTGCCATATAGTTGCGGAGTTCCACTTTTTTGAGGCTAGAGTGCCGTATTGTTGCTAGTGCCCAAGATGTGCGATCTTGCCACATTTTCTGGAGCGTGGGTGCTATATAGGTGCGGTGGTTCAGTATACATGCCAGTGCTGGATAGGGAGGTGTTCTATATAAGTGCATGTGCCATATAGTTGCGGAGTTCCACTTTTTTGAGGCTAGAGTGCCGTATTGTTGCTAGTGCCCAAGATGTGCGATCTTGCCACATTTTCTGGAGCGTGGGTGCTATATAGGTGCGGTGGTTCAGTATACATGCCAGTGCTGGATAGGGAGGTGTTCTATATAAGTGCATGTGCCATATAGTTGCGGAGTTCCACTTTTTTGAGGCTAGAGTGCCGTATTGTTGCTAGTGCCCAAGATGTGCGATCTTGCCACATTTTCTGGAGCGTGGGTGCTATATAGGTGCGGTGGTTCAGTATACATGCCAGTGCTGGATAGGGAGGTGTTCTATATAAGTGCATGTGCCATATAGTTGCGGAGTTCCACTTTTTTGAGGCTAGAGTGCCGTATTGTTGCTAGTGCCCAAGATGTGCGATCTTGCCACATTTTCTGGAGCGTGGGTGCTATATAGGTGCGGTGGTTCAGTATACATGCCAGTGCTGGATAGGGAGGTGTTCTATATAAGTGCATGTGCCATATAGTTGCGGAGTTCCACTTTTTTGAGGCTAGAGTGCCGTATTGTTGCTAGTGCCCAAGATGTGCGATCTTGCCACATTTTCTGGAGCGTGGGTGCTATATAGGTGCGGTGGTTCAGTATACATGCCAGTGCTGGATAGGGAGGTGTTCTATATAAGTGCATGTGCCATATAGTTGCGGAGTTCCACTTTTTTGAGGCTAGAGTGCCGTATTGTTGCTAGTGCCCAAGATGTGCGATCTTGCCACATTTTCTGGAGCGTGGGTGCTATATAGGTGCGGTGGTTCAGTATACATGCCAGTGCTGGATAGGGAGGTGTTCTATATAAGTGCATGTGCCATATAGTTGCGGAGTTCCACTTTTTTGAGGCTAGAGTGCCGTATTGTTGCTAGTGCCCAAGATGTGCGATCTTGCCACATTTTCTGGAGCGTGGGTGCTATATAGGTGCGGTGGTTCAGTATACATGCCAGTGCTGGATAGGGAGGTGTTCTATATAAGTGCATGTGCCATATAGTTGCGGAGTTCCACTTTTTTGAGGCTAGAGTGCCGTATTGTTGCTAGTGCCCAAGATGTGCGATCTTGCCACATTTTCTGGAGCGTGGGTGCTATATAGGTGCGGTGGTTCAGTATACATGCCAGTGCTGGATAGGGAGGTGTTCTATATAAGTGCATGTGCCATATAGTTGCGGAGTTCCACTTTTTTGAGGCTAGAGTGCCGTATTGTTGCTAGTGCCCAAGATGTGCGATCTTGCCACATTTTCTGGAGCGTGGGTGCTATATAGGTGCGGTGGTTCAGTATACATGCCAGTGCTGGATAGGGAGGTGTTCTATATAAGTGCATGTGCCATATAGTTGCGGAGTTCCACTTTTTTGAGGCTAGAGTGCCGTATTGTTGCTAGTGCCCAAGATGTGCGATCTTGCCACATTTTCTGGAGCGTGGGTGCTATATAGGTGCGGTGGTTCAGTATACATGCCAGTGCTGGATAGGGAGGTGTTCTATATAAGTGCATGTGCCATATAGTTGCGGAGTTCCACTTTTTTGAGGCTAGAGTGCCGTATTGTTGCTAGTGCCCAAGATGTGCGATCTTGCCACATTTTCTGGAGCGTGGGTGCTATATAGGTGCGGTGGTTCAGTATACATGCCAGTGCTGGATAGGGAGGTGTTCTATATAAGTGCATGTGCCATATAGTTGCGGAGTTCCACTTTTTTGAGGCTAGAGTGCCGTATTGTTGCTAGTGCCCAAGATGTGCGATCTTGCCACATTTTCTGGAGCGTGGGTGCTATATAGGTGCGGTGGTTCAGTATACATGCCAGTGCTGGATAGGGAGGTGTTCTATATAAGTGCATGTGCCATATAGTTGCGGAGTTCCACTTTTTTGAGGCTAGAGTGCCGTATTGTTGCTAGTGCCCAAGATGTGCGATCTTGCCACATTTTCTGGAGCGTGGGTGCTATATAGGTGCGGTGGTTCAGTATACATGCCAGTGCTGGATAGGGAGGTGTTCTATATAAGTGCATGTGCCATATAGTTGCGGAGTTCCACTTTTTTGAGGCTAGAGTGCCGTATTGTTGCTAGTGCCCAAGATGTGCGATCTTGCCACATTTTCTGGAGCGTGGGTGCTATATAGGTGCGGTGGTTCAGTATACATGCCAGTGCTGGATAGGGAGGTGTTCTATATAAGTGCATGTGCCATATAGTTGCGGAGTTCCACTTTTTTGAGGCTAGAGTGCCGTATTGTTGCTAGTGCCCAAGATGTGCGATCTTGCCACATTTTCTGGAGCGTGGGTGCTATATAGGTGCGGTGGTTCAGTATACATGCCAGTGCTGGATAGGGAGGTGTTCTATATAAGTGCATGTGCCATATAGTTGCGGAGTTCCACTTTTTTGAGGCTAGAGTGCCGTATTGTTGCTAGTGCCCAAGATGTGCGATCTTGCCACATTTTCTGGAGCGTGGGTGCTATATAGGTGCGGTGGTTCAGTATACATGCCAGTGCTGGATAGGGAGGTGTTCTATATAAGTGCATGTGCCATATAGTTGCGGAGTTCCACTTTTTTGAGGCTAGAGTGCCGTATTGTTGCTAGTGCCCAAGATGTGCGATCTTGCCACATTTTCTGGAGCGTGGGTGCTATATAGGTGCGGTGGTTCAGTATACATGCCAGTGCTGGATAGGGAGGTGTTCTATATAAGTGCATGTGCCATATAGTTGCGGAGTTCCACTTTTTTGAGGCTAGAGTGCCGTATTGTTGCTAGTGCCCAAGATGTGCGATCTTGCCACATTTTCTGGAGCGTGGGTGCTATATAGGTGCGGTGGTTCAGTATACATGCCAGTGCTGGATAGGGAGGTGTTCTATATAAGTGCATGTGCCATATAGTTGCGGAGTTCCACTTTTTTGAGGCTAGAGTGCCGTATTGTTGCTAGTGCCCAAGATGTGCGATCTTGCCACATTTTCTGGAGCGTGGGTGCTATATAGGTGCGGTGGTTCAGTATACATGCCAGTGCTGGATAGGGAGGTGTTCTATATAAGTGCATGTGCCATATAGTTGCGGAGTTCCACTTTTTTGAGGCTAGAGTGCCGTATTGTTGCTAGTGCCCAAGATGTGCGATCTTGCCACATTTTCTGGAGCGTGGGTGCTATATAGGTGCGGTGGTTCAGTATACATGCCAGTGCTGGATAGGGAGGTGTTCTATATAAGTGCATGTGCCATATAGTTGCGGAGTTCCACTTTTTTGAGGCTAGAGTGCCGTATTGTTGCTAGTGCCCAAGATGTGCGATCTTGCCACATTTTCTGGAGCGTGGGTGCTATATAGGTGCGGTGGTTCAGTATACATGCCAGTGCTGGATAGGGAGGTGTTCTATATAAGTGCATGTGCCATATAGTTGCGGAGTTCCACTTTTTTGAGGCTAGAGTGCCGTATTGTTGCTAGTGCCCAAGATGTGCGATCTTGCCACATTTTCTGGAGCGTGGGTGCTATATAGGTGCGGTGGTTCAGTATACATGCCAGTGCTGGATAGGGAGGTGTTCTATATAAGTGCAGGTGCCATATAGTTGCGGAGTTCCACTTTTTTGAGGCTAGAGTGCCGTATTGTTGCTAGTGCCCAAGATGTGCGATCTTGCCACATTTTCTGGAGCGTGGGTGCTATATAGGTGCGGTGGTTCAGTATACATGCCAGTGCTGGATAGGGAGGTGTTCTATATAAGTGCATGTGCCATATAGTTGCGGAGTTCCACTTTTTTGAGGCTAGAGTGCCGTATTGTTGCTAGTGCCCAAGATGTGCGATCTTGCCACATTTTCTGGAGCGTGGGTGCTATATAGGTGCGGTGGTTCAGTATACATGCCAGTGCTGGATAGGGAGGTGTTCTATATAAGTGCATGTGCCATATAGTTGCGGAGTTCCACTTTTTTGAGGCTAGAGTGCCGTATTGTTGCTAGTGCCCAAGATGTGCGATCTTGCCACATTTTCTGGAGCGTGGGTGCTATATAGGTGCGGTGGTTCAGTATACATGCCAGTGCTGGATAGGGAGGTGTTCTATATAAGTGCATGTGCCATATAGTTGCGGAGTTCCACTTTTTTGAGGCTAGAGTGCCGTATTGTTGCTAGTGCCCAAGATGTGCGATCTTGCCACATTTTCTGGAGCGTGGGTGCTATATAGGTGCGGTGGTTCAGTATACATGCCAGTGCTGGATAGGGAGGTGTTCTATATAAGTGCATGTGCCATATAGTTGCGGAGTTCCACTTTTTTGAGGCTAGAGTGCCGTATTGTTGCTAGTGCCCAAGATGTGCGATCTTGCCACATTTTCTGGAGCGTGGGTGCTATATAGGTGCGGTGGTTCAGTATACATGCCAGTGCTGGATAGGGAGGTGTTCTATATAAGTGCATGTGCCATATAGTTGCGGAGTTCCACTTTTTTGAGGCTAGAGTGCCGTATTGTTGCTAGTGCCCAAGATGTGCGATCTTGCCACATTTTCTGGAGCGTGGGTGCTATATAGGTGCGGTGGTTCAGTATACATGCCAGTGCTGGATAGGGAGGTGTTCTATATAAGTGCATGTGCCATATAGTTGCGGAGTTCCACTTTTTTGAGGCTAGAGTGCCGTATTGTTGCTAGTGCCCAAGATGTGCGATCTTGCCACATTTTCTGGAGCGTGGGTGCTATATAGGTGCGGTGGTTCAGTATACATGCCAGTGCTGGATAGGGAGGTGTTCTATATAAGTGCATGTGCCATATAGTTGCGGAGTTCCACTTTTTTGAGGCTAGAGTGCCGTATTGTTGCTAGTGCCCAAGATGTGCGATCTTGCCACATTTTCTGGAGCGTGGGTGCTATATAGGTGCGGTGGTTCAGTATACATGCCAGTGCTGGATAGGGAGGTGTTCTATATAAGTGCATGTGCCATATAGTTGCGGAGTTCCACTTTTTTGAGGCTAGAGTGCCGTATTGTTGCTAGTGCCCAAGATGTGCGATCTTGCCACATTTTCTGGAGCGTGGGTGCTATATAGGTGCGGTGGTTCAGTATACATGCCAGTGCTGGATAGGGAGGTGTTCTATATAAGTGCATGTGCCATATAGTTGCGGAGTTCCACTTTTTTGAGGCTAGAGTGCCGTATTGTTGCTAGTGCCCAAGATGTGCGATCTTGCCACATTTTCTGGAGCGTGGGTGCTATATAGGTGCGGTGGTTCAGTATACATGCCAGTGCTGGATAGGGAGGTGTTCTATATAAGTGCATGTGCCATATAGTTGCGGAGTTCCACTTTTTTGAGGCTAGAGTGCCGTATTGTTGCTAGTGCCCAAGATGTGCGATCTTGCCACATTTTCTGGAGCGTGGGTGCTATATAGGTGCGGTGGTTCAGTATACATGCCAGTGCTGGATAGGGAGGTGTTCTATATAAGTGCATGTGCCATATAGTTGCGGAGTTCCACTTTTTTGAGGCTAGAGTGCCGTATTGTTGCTAGTGCCCAAGATGTGCGATCTTGCCACATTTTCTGGAGCGTGGGTGCTATATAGGTGCGGTGGTTCAGTATACATGCCAGTGCTGGATAGGGAGGTGTTCTATATAAGTGCATGTGCCATATAGTTGCGGAGTTCCACTTTTTTGAGGCTAGAGTGCCGTATTGTTGCTAGTGCCCAAGATGTGCGATCTTGCCACATTTTCTGGAGCGTGGGTGCTATATAGGTGCGGTGGTTCAGTATACATGCCAGTGCTGGATAGGGAGGTGTTCTATATAAGTGCATGTGCCATATAGTTGCGGAGTTCCACTTTTTTGAGGCTAGAGTGCCGTATTGTTGCTAGTGCCCAAGATGTGCGATCTTGCCACATTTTCTGGAGCGTGGGTGCTATATAGGTGCGGTGGTTCAGTATACATGCCAGTGCTGGATAGGGAGGTGTTCTATATAAGTGCATGTGCCATATAGTTGCGGAGTTCCACTTTTTTGAGGCTAGAGTGCCGTATTGTTGCTAGTGCCCAAGATGTGCGATCTTGCCACATTTTCTGGAGCGTGGGTGCTATATAGGTGCGGTGGTTCAGTATACATGCCAGTGCTGGATAGGGAGGTGTTCTATATAAGTGCATGTGCCATATAGTTGCGGAGTTCCACTTTTTTGAGGCTAGAGTGCCGTATTGTTGCTAGTGCCCAAGATGTGCGATCTTGCCACATTTTCTGGAGCGTGGGTGCTATATAGGTGCGGTGGTTCAGTATACATGCCAGTGCTGGATAGGGAGGTGTTCTATATAAGTGCATGTGCCATATAGTTGCGGAGTTCCACTTTTTTGAGGCTAGAGTGCCGTATTGTTGCTAGTGCCCAAGATGTGCGATCTTGCCACATTTTCTGGAGCGTGGGTGCTATATAGGTGCGGTGGTTCAGTATACATGCCAGTGCTGGATAGGGAGGTGTTCTATATAAGTGCATGTGCCATATAGTTGCGGAGTTCCACTTTTTTGAGGCTAGAGTGCCGTATTGTTGCTAGTGCCCAAGATGTGCGATCTTGCCACATTTTCTGGAGCGTGGGTGCTATATAGGTGCGGTGGTTCAGTATACATGCCAGTGCTGGATAGGGAGGTGTTCTATATAAGTGCAGGTGCCATATAGTTGCGGAGTTCCACTTTTTTGAGGCTAGAGTGCCGTATTGTTGCTAGTGCCCAAGATGTGCGATCTTGCCACATTTTCTGGAGCGTGGGTGCTATATAGGTGCGGTGGTTCAGTATACATGCCAGTGCTGGATAGGGAGGTGTTCTATATAAGTGCATGTGCCATATAGTTGCGGAGTTCCACTTTTTTGAGGCTAGAGTGCCGTATTGTTGCTAGTGCCCAAGATGTGCGATCTTGCCACATTTTCTGGAGCGTGGGTGCTATATAGGTGCGGTGGTTCAGTATACATGCCAGTGCTGGATAGGGAGGTGTTCTATATAAGTGCATGTGCCATATAGTTGCGGAGTTCCACTTTTTTGAGGCTAGAGTGCCGTATTGTTGCTAGTGCCCAAGATGTGCGATCTTGCCACATTTTCTGGAGCGTGGGTGCTATATAGGTGCGGTGGTTCAGTATACATGCCAGTGCTGGATAGGGAGGTGTTCTATATAAGTGCATGTGCCATATAGTTGCGGAGTTCCACTTTTTTGAGGCTAGAGTGCCGTATTGTTGCTAGTGCCCAAGATGTGCGATCTTGCCACATTTTCTGGAGCGTGGGTGCTATATAGGTGCGGTGGTTCAGTATACATGCCAGTGCTGGATAGGGAGGTGTTCTATATAAGTGCATGTGCCATATAGTTGCGGAGTTCCACTTTTTTGAGGCTAGAGTGCCGTATTGTTGCTAGTGCCCAAGATGTGCGATCTTGCCACATTTTCTGGAGCGTGGGTGCTATATAGGTGCGGTGGTTCAGTATACATGCCAGTGCTGGATAGGGAGGTGTTCTATATAAGTGCATGTGCCATATAGTTGCGGAGTTCCACTTTTTTGAGGCTAGAGTGCCGTATTGTTGCTAGTGCCCAAGATGTGCGATCTTGCCACATTTTCTGGAGCGTGGGTGCTATATAGGTGCGGTGGTTCAGTATACATGCCAGTGCTGGATAGGGAGGTGTTCTATATAAGTGCATGTGCCATATAGTTGCGGAGTTCCACTTTTTTGAGGCTAGAGTGCCGTATTGTTGCTAGTGCCCAAGATGTGCGATCTTGCCACATTTTCTGGAGCGTGGGTGCTATATAGGTGCGGTGGTTCAGTATACATGCCAGTGCTGGATAGGGAGGTGTTCTATATAAGTGCATGTGCCATATAGTTGCGGAGTTCCACTTTTTTGAGGCTAGAGTGCCGTATTGTTGCTAGTGCCCAAGATGTGCGATCTTGCCACATTTTCTGGAGCGTGGGTGCTATATAGGTGCGGTGGTTCAGTATACATGCCAGTGCTGGATAGGGAGGTGTTCTATATAAGTGCATGTGCCATATAGTTGCGGAGTTCCACTTTTTTGAGGCTAGAGTGCCGTATTGTTGCTAGTGCCCAAGATGTGCGATCTTGCCACATTTTCTGGAGCGTGGGTGCTATATAGGTGCGGTGGTTCAGTATACATGCCAGTGCTGGATAGGGAGGTGTTCTATATAAGTGCATGTGCCATATAGTTGCGGAGTTCCACTTTTTTGAGGCTAGAGTGCCGTATTGTTGCTAGTGCCCAAGATGTGCGATCTTGCCACATTTTCTGGAGCGTGGGTGCTATATAGGTGCGGTGGTTCAGTATACATGCCAGTGCTGGATAGGGAGGTGTTCTATATAAGTGCATGTGCCATATAGTTGCGGAGTTCCACTTTTTTGAGGCTAGAGTGCCGTATTGTTGCTAGTGCCCAAGATGTGCGATCTTGCCACATTTTCTGGAGCGTGGGTGCTATATAGGTGCGGTGGTTCAGTATACATGCCAGTGCTGGATAGGGAGGTGTTCTATATAAGTGCATGTGCCATATAGTTGCGGAGTTCCACTTTTTTGAGGCTAGAGTGCCGTATTGTTGCTAGTGCCCAAGATGTGCGATCTTGCCACATTTTCTGGAGCGTGGGTGCTATATAGGTGCGGTGGTTCAGTATACATGCCAGTGCTGGATAGGGAGGTGTTCTATATAAGTGCATGTGCCATATAGTTGCGGAGTTCCACTTTTTTGAGGCTAGAGTGCCGTATTGTTGCTAGTGCCCAAGATGTGCGATCTTGCCACATTTTCTGGAGCGTGGGTGCTATATAGGTGCGGTGGTTCAGTATACATGCCAGTGCTGGATAGGGAGGTGTTCTATATAAGTGCATGTGCCATATAGTTGCGGAGTTCCACTTTTTTGAGGCTAGAGTGCCGTATTGTTGCTAGTGCCCAAGATGTGCGATCTTGCCACATTTTCTGGAGCGTGGGTGCTATATAGGTGCGGTGGTTCAGTATACATGCCAGTGCTGGATAGGGAGGTGTTCTATATAAGTGCATGTGCCATATAGTTGCGGAGTTCCACTTTTTTGAGGCTAGAGTGCCGTATTGTTGCTAGTGCCCAAGATGTGCGATCTTGCCACATTTTCTGGAGCGTGGGTGCTATATAGGTGCGGTGGTTCAGTATACATGCCAGTGCTGGATAGGGAGGTGTTCTATATAAGTGCATGTGCCATATAGTTGCGGAGTTCCACTTTTTTGAGGCTAGAGTGCCGTATTGTTGCTAGTGCCCAAGATGTGCGATCTTGCCACATTTTCTGGAGCGTGGGTGCTATATAGGTGCGGTGGTTCAGTATACATGCCAGTGCTGGATAGGGAGGTGTTCTATATAAGTGCATGTGCCATATAGTTGCGGAGTTCCACTTTTTTGAGGCTAGAGTGCCGTATTGTTGCTAGTGCCCAAGATGTGCGATCTTGCCACATTTTCTGGAGCGTGGGTGCTATATAGGTGCGGTGGTTCAGTATACATGCCAGTGCTGGATAGGGAGGTGTTCTATATAAGTGCATGTGCCATATAGTTGCGGAGTTCCACTTTTTTGAGGCTAGAGTGCCGTATTGTTGCTAGTGCCCAAGATGTGCGATCTTGCCACATTTTCTGGAGCGTGGGTGCTATATAGGTGCGGTGGTTCAGTATACATGCCAGTGCTGGATAGGGAGGTGTTCTATATAAGTGCATGTGCCATATAGTTGCGGAGTTCCACTTTTTTGAGGCTAGAGTGCCGTATTGTTGCTAGTGCCCAAGATGTGCGATCTTGCCACATTTTCTGGAGCGTGGGTGCTATATAGGTGCGGTGGTTCAGTATACATGCCAGTGCTGGATAGGGAGGTGTTCTATATAAGTGCATGTGCCATATAGTTGCGGAGTTCCACTTTTTTGAGGCTAGAGTGCCGTATTGTTGCTAGTGCCCAAGATGTGCGATCTTGCCACATTTTCTGGAGCGTGGGTGCTATATAGGTGCGGTGGTTCAGTATACATGCCAGTGCTGGATAGGGAGGTGTTCTATATAAGTGCATGTGCCATATAGTTGCGGAGTTCCACTTTTTTGAGGCTAGAGTGCCGTATTGTTGCTAGTGCCCAAGATGTGCGATCTTGCCACATTTTCTGGAGCGTGGGTGCTATATAGGTGCGGTGGTTCAGTATACATGCCAGTGCTGGATAGGGAGGTGTTCTATATAAGTGCATGTGCCATATAGTTGCGGAGTTCCACTTTTTTGAGGCTAGAGTGCCGTATTGTTGCTAGTGCCCAAGATGTGCGATCTTGCCACATTTTCTGGAGCGTGGGTGCTATATAGGTGCGGTGGTTCAGTATACATGCCAGTGCTGGATAGGGAGGTGTTCTATATAAGTGCATGTGCCATATAGTTGCGGAGTTCCACTTTTTTGAGGCTAGAGTGCCGTATTGTTGCTAGTGCCCAAGATGTGCGATCTTGCCACATTTTCTGGAGCGTGGGTGCTATATAGGTGCGGTGGTTCAGTATACATGCCAGTGCTGGATAGGGAGGTGTTCTATATAAGTGCATGTGCCATATAGTTGCGGAGTTCCACTTTTTTGAGGCTAGAGTGCCGTATTGTTGCTAGTGCCCAAGATGTGCGATCTTGCCACATTTTCTGGAGCGTGGGTGCTATATAGGTGCGGTGGTTCAGTATACATGCCAGTGCTGGATAGGGAGGTGTTCTATATAAGTGCATGTGCCATATAGTTGCGGAGTTCCACTTTTTTGAGGCTAGAGTGCCGTATTGTTGCTAGTGCCCAAGATGTGCGATCTTGCCACATTTTCTGGAGCGTGGGTGCTATATAGGTGCGGTGGTTCAGTATACATGCCAGTGCTGGATAGGGAGGTGTTCTATATAAGTGCATGTGCCATATAGTTGCGGAGTTCCACTTTTTTGAGGCTAGAGTGCCGTATTGTTGCTAGTGCCCAAGATGTGCGATCTTGCCACATTTTCTGGAGCGTGGGTGCTATATAGGTGCGGTGGTTCAGTATACATGCCAGTGCTGGATAGGGAGGTGTTCTATATAAGTGCATGTGCCATATAGTTGCGGAGTTCCACTTTTTTGAGGCTAGAGTGCCGTATTGTTGCTAGTGCCCAAGATGTGCGATCTTGCCACATTTTCTGGAGCGTGGGTGCTATATAGGTGCGGTGGTTCAGTATACATGCCAGTGCTGGATAGGGAGGTGTTCTATATAAGTGCATGTGCCATATAGTTGCGGAGTTCCACTTTTTTGAGGCTAGAGTGCCGTATTGTTGCTAGTGCCCAAGATGTGCGATCTTGCCACATTTTCTGGAGCGTGGGTGCTATATAGGTGCGGTGGTTCAGTATACATGCCAGTGCTGGATAGGGAGGTGTTCTATATAAGTGCATGTGCCATATAGTTGCGGAGTTCCACTTTTTTGAGGCTAGAGTGCCGTATTGTTGCTAGTGCCCAAGATGTGCGATCTTGCCACATTTTCTGGAGCGTGGGTGCTATATAGGTGCGGTGGTTCAGTATACATGCCAGTGCTGGATAGGGAGGTGTTCTATATAAGTGCATGTGCCATATAGTTGCGGAGTTCCACTTTTTTGAGGCTAGAGTGCCGTATTGTTGCTAGTGCCCAAGATGTGCGATCTTGCCACATTTTCTGGAGCGTGGGTGCTATATAGGTGCGGTGGTTCAGTATACATGCCAGTGCTGGATAGGGAGGTGTTCTATATAAGTGCATGTGCCATATAGTTGCGGAGTTCCACTTTTTTGAGGCTAGAGTGCCGTATTGTTGCTAGTGCCCAAGATGTGCGATCTTGCCACATTTTCTGGAGCGTGGGTGCTATATAGGTGCGGTGGTTCAGTATACATGCCAGTGCTGGATAGGGAGGTGTTCTATATAAGTGCATGTGCCATATAGTTGCGGAGTTCCACTTTTTTGAGGCTAGAGTGCCGTATTGTTGCTAGTGCCCAAGATGTGCGATCTTGCCACATTTTCTGGAGCGTGGGTGCTATATAGGTGCGGTGGTTCAGTATACATGCCAGTGCTGGATAGGGAGGTGTTCTATATAAGTGCATGTGCCATATAGTTGCGGAGTTCCACTTTTTTGAGGCTAGAGTGCCGTATTGTTGCTAGTGCCCAAGATGTGCGATCTTGCCACATTTTCTGGAGCGTGGGTGCTATATAGGTGCGGTGGTTCAGTATACATGCCAGTGCTGGATAGGGAGGTGTTCTATATAAGTGCATGTGCCATATAGTTGCGGAGTTCCACTTTTTTGAGGCTAGAGTGCCGTATTGTTGCTAGTGCCCAAGATGTGCGATCTTGCCACATTTTCTGGAGCGTGGGTGCTATATAGGTGCGGTGGTTCAGTATACATGCCAGTGCTGGATAGGGAGGTGTTCTATATAAGTGCATGTGCCATATAGTTGCGGAGTTCCACTTTTTTGAGGCTAGAGTGCCGTATTGTTGCTAGTGCCCAAGATGTGCGATCTTGCCACATTTTCTGGAGCGTGGGTGCTATATAGGTGCGGTGGTTCAGTATACATGCCAGTGCTGGATAGGGAGGTGTTCTATATAAGTGCATGTGCCATATAGTTGCGGAGTTCCACTTTTTTGAGGCTAGAGTGCCGTATTGTTGCTAGTGCCCAAGATGTGCGATCTTGCCACATTTTCTGGAGCGTGGGTGCTATATAGGTGCGGTGGTTCAGTATACATGCCAGTGCTGGATAGGGAGGTGTTCTATATAAGTGCATGTGCCATATAGTTGCGGAGTTCCACTTTTTTGAGGCTAGAGTGCCGTATTGTTGCTAGTGCCCAAGATGTGCGATCTTGCCACATTTTCTGGAGCGTGGGTGCTATATAGGTGCGGTGGTTCAGTATACATGCCAGTGCTGGATAGGGAGGTGTTCTATATAAGTGCATGTGCCATATAGTTGCGGAGTTCCACTTTTTTGAGGCTAGAGTGCCGTATTGTTGCTAGTGCCCAAGATGTGCGATCTTGCCACATTTTCTGGAGCGTGGGTGCTATATAGGTGCGGTGGTTCAGTATACATGCCAGTGCTGGATAGGGAGGTGTTCTATATAAGTGCATGTGCCATATAGTTGCGGAGTTCCACTTTTTTGAGGCTAGAGTGCCGTATTGTTGCTAGTGCCCAAGATGTGCGATCTTGCCACATTTTCTGGAGCGTGGGTGCTATATAGGTGCGGTGGTTCAGTATACATGCCAGTGCTGGATAGGGAGGTGTTCTATATAAGTGCATGTGCCATATAGTTGCGGAGTTCCACTTTTTTGAGGCTAGAGTGCCGTATTGTTGCTAGTGCCCAAGATGTGCGATCTTGCCACATTTTCTGGAGCGTGGGTGCTATATAGGTGCGGTGGTTCAGTATACATGCCAGTGCTGGATAGGGAGGTGTTCTATATAAGTGCATGTGCCATATAGTTGCGGAGTTCCACTTTTTTGAGGCTAGAGTGCCGTATTGTTGCTAGTGCCCAAGATGTGCGATCTTGCCACATTTTCTGGAGCGTGGGTGCTATATAGGTGCGGTGGTTCAGTATACATGCCAGTGCTGGATAGGGAGGTGTTCTATATAAGTGCATGTGCCATATAGTTGCGGAGTTCCACTTTTTTGAGGCTAGAGTGCCGTATTGTTGCTAGTGCCCAAGATGTGCGATCTTGCCACATTTTCTGGAGCGTGGGTGCTATATAGGTGCGGTGGTTCAGTATACATGCCAGTGCTGGATAGGGAGGTGTTCTATATAAGTGCATGTGCCATATAGTTGCGGAGTTCCACTTTTTTGAGGCTAGAGTGCCGTATTGTTGCTAGTGCCCAAGATGTGCGATCTTGCCACATTTTCTGGAGCGTGGGTGCTATATAGGTGCGGTGGTTCAGTATACATGCCAGTGCTGGATAGGGAGGTGTTCTATATAAGTGCATGTGCCATATAGTTGCGGAGTTCCACTTTTTTGAGGCTAGAGTGCCGTATTGTTGCTAGTGCCCAAGATGTGCGATCTTGCCACATTTTCTGGAGCGTGGGTGCTATATAGGTGCGGTGGTTCAGTATACATGCCAGTGCTGGATAGGGAGGTGTTCTATATAAGTGCATGTGCCATATAGTTGCGGAGTTCCACTTTTTTGAGGCTAGAGTGCCGTATTGTTGCTAGTGCCCAAGATGTGCGATCTTGCCACATTTTCTGGAGCGTGGGTGCTATATAGGTGCGGTGGTTCAGTATACATGCCAGTGCTGGATAGGGAGGTGTTCTATATAAGTGCATGTGCCATATAGTTGCGGAGTTCCACTTTTTTGAGGCTAGAGTGCCGTATTGTTGCTAGTGCCCAAGATGTGCGATCTTGCCACATTTTCTGGAGCGTGGGTGCTATATAGGTGCGGTGGTTCAGTATACATGCCAGTGCTGGATAGGGAGGTGTTCTATATAAGTGCATGTGCCATATAGTTGCGGAGTTCCACTTTTTTGAGGCTAGAGTGCCGTATTGTTGCTAGTGCCCAAGATGTGCGATCTTGCCACATTTTCTGGAGCGTGGGTGCTATATAGGTGCGGTGGTTCAGTATACATGCCAGTGCTGGATAGGGAGGTGTTCTATATAAGTGCATGTGCCATATAGTTGCGGAGTTCCACTTTTTTGAGGCTAGAGTGCCGTATTGTTGCTAGTGCCCAAGATGTGCGATCTTGCCACATTTTCTGGAGCGTGGGTGCTATATAGGTGCGGTGGTTCAGTATACATGCCAGTGCTGGATAGGGAGGTGTTCTATATAAGTGCATGTGCCATATAGTTGCGGAGTTCCACTTTTTTGAGGCTAGAGTGCCGTATTGTTGCTAGTGCCCAAGATGTGCGATCTTGCCACATTTTCTGGAGCGTGGGTGCTATATAGGTGCGGTGGTTCAGTATACATGCCAGTGCTGGATAGGGAGGTGTTCTATATAAGTGCATGTGCCATATAGTTGCGGAGTTCCACTTTTTTGAGGCTAGAGTGCCGTATTGTTGCTAGTGCCCAAGATGTGCGATCTTGCCACATTTTCTGGAGCGTGGGTGCTATATAGGTGCGGTGGTTCAGTATACATGCCAGTGCTGGATAGGGAGGTGTTCTATATAAGTGCATGTGCCATATAGTTGCGGAGTTCCACTTTTTTGAGGCTAGAGTGCCGTATTGTTGCTAGTGCCCAAGATGTGCGATCTTGCCACATTTTCTGGAGCGTGGGTGCTATATAGGTGCGGTGGTTCAGTATACATGCCAGTGCTGGATAGGGAGGTGTTCTATATAAGTGCATGTGCCATATAGTTGCGGAGTTCCACTTTTTTGAGGCTAGAGTGCCGTATTGTTGCTAGTGCCCAAGATGTGCGATCTTGCCACATTTTCTGGAGCGTGGGTGCTATATAGGTGCGGTGGTTCAGTATACATGCCAGTGCTGGATAGGGAGGTGTTCTATATAAGTGCATGTGCCATATAGTTGCGGAGTTCCACTTTTTTGAGGCTAGAGTGCCGTATTGTTGCTAGTGCCCAAGATGTGCGATCTTGCCACATTTTCTGGAGCGTGGGTGCTATATAGGTGCGGTGGTTCAGTATACATGCCAGTGCTGGATAGGGAGGTGTTCTATATAAGTGCATGTGCCATATAGTTGCGGAGTTCCACTTTTTTGAGGCTAGAGTGCCGTATTGTTGCTAGTGCCCAAGATGTGCGATCTTGCCACATTTTCTGGAGCGTGGGTGCTATATAGGTGCGGTGGTTCAGTATACATGCCAGTGCTGGATAGGGAGGTGTTCTATATAAGTGCATGTGCCATATAGTTGCGGAGTTCCACTTTTTTGAGGCTAGAGTGCCGTATTGTTGCTAGTGCCCAAGATGTGCGATCTTGCCACATTTTCTGGAGCGTGGGTGCTATATAGGTGCGGTGGTTCAGTATACATGCCAGTGCTGGATAGGGAGGTGTTCTATATAAGTGCATGTGCCATATAGTTGCGGAGTTCCACTTTTTTGAGGCTAGAGTGCCGTATTGTTGCTAGTGCCCAAGATGTGCGATCTTGCCACATTTTCTGGAGCGTGGGTGCTATATAGGTGCGGTGGTTCAGTATACATGCCAGTGCTGGATAGGGAGGTGTTCTATATAAGTGCATGTGCCATATAGTTGCGGAGTTCCACTTTTTTGAGGCTAGAGTGCCGTATTGTTGCTAGTGCCCAAGATGTGCGATCTTGCCACATTTTCTGGAGCGTGGGTGCTATATAGGTGCGGTGGTTCAGTATACATGCCAGTGCTGGATAGGGAGGTGTTCTATATAAGTGCATGTGCCATATAGTTGCGGAGTTCCACTTTTTTGAGGCTAGAGTGCCGTATTGTTGCTAGTGCCCAAGATGTGCGATCTTGCCACATTTTCTGGAGCGTGGGTGCTATATAGGTGCGGTGGTTCAGTATACATGCCAGTGCTGGATAGGGAGGTGTTCTATATAAGTGCATGTGCCATATAGTTGCGGAGTTCCACTTTTTTGAGGCTAGAGTGCCGTATTGTTGCTAGTGCCCAAGATGTGCGATCTTGCCACATTTTCTGGAGCGTGGGTGCTATATAGGTGCGGTGGTTCAGTATACATGCCAGTGCTGGATAGGGAGGTGTTCTATATAAGTGCATGTGCCATATAGTTGCGGAGTTCCACTTTTTTGAGGCTAGAGTGCCGTATTGTTGCTAGTGCCCAAGATGTGCGATCTTGCCACATTTTCTGGAGCGTGGGTGCTATATAGGTGCGGTGGTTCAGTATACATGCCAGTGCTGGATAGGGAGGTGTTCTATATAAGTGCATGTGCCATATAGTTGCGGAGTTCCACTTTTTTGAGGCTAGAGTGCCGTATTGTTGCTAGTGCCCAAGATGTGCGATCTTGCCACATTTTCTGGAGCGTGGGTGCTATATAGGTGCGGTGGTTCAGTATACATGCCAGTGCTGGATAGGGAGGTGTTCTATATAAGTGCATGTGCCATATAGTTGCGGAGTTCCACTTTTTTGAGGCTAGAGTGCCGTATTGTTGCTAGTGCCCAAGATGTGCGATCTTGCCACATTTTCTGGAGCGTGGGTGCTATATAGGTGCGGTGGTTCAGTATACATGCCAGTGCTGGATAGGGAGGTGTTCTATATAAGTGCATGTGCCATATAGTTGCGGAGTTCCACTTTTTTGAGGCTAGAGTGCCGTATTGTTGCTAGTGCCCAAGATGTGCGATCTTGCCACATTTTCTGGAGCGTGGGTGCTATATAGGTGCGGTGGTTCAGTATACATGCCAGTGCTGGATAGGGAGGTGTTCTATATAAGTGCATGTGCCATATAGTTGCGGAGTTCCACTTTTTTGAGGCTAGAGTGCCGTATTGTTGCTAGTGCCCAAGATGTGCGATCTTGCCACATTTTCTGGAGCGTGGGTGCTATATAGGTGCGGTGGTTCAGTATACATGCCAGTGCTGGATAGGGAGGTGTTCTATATAAGTGCATGTGCCATATAGTTGCGGAGTTCCACTTTTTTGAGGCTAGAGTGCCGTATTGTTGCTAGTGCCCAAGATGTGCGATCTTGCCACATTTTCTGGAGCGTGGGTGCTATATAGGTGCGGTGGTTCAGTATACATGCCAGTGCTGGATAGGGAGGTGTTCTATATAAGTGCATGTGCCATATAGTTGCGGAGTTCCACTTTTTTGAGGCTAGAGTGCCGTATTGTTGCTAGTGCCCAAGATGTGCGATCTTGCCACATTTTCTGGAGCGTGGGTGCTATATAGGTGCGGTGGTTCAGTATACATGCCAGTGCTGGATAGGGAGGTGTTCTATATAAGTGCATGTGCCATATAGTTGCGGAGTTCCACTTTTTTGAGGCTAGAGTGCCGTATTGTTGCTAGTGCCCAAGATGTGCGATCTTGCCACATTTTCTGGAGCGTGGGTGCTATATAGGTGCGGTGGTTCAGTATACATGCCAGTGCTGGATAGGGAGGTGTTCTATATAAGTGCATGTGCCATATAGTTGCGGAGTTCCACTTTTTTGAGGCTAGAGTGCCGTATTGTTGCTAGTGCCCAAGATGTGCGATCTTGCCACATTTTCTGGAGCGTGGGTGCTATATAGGTGCGGTGGTTCAGTATACATGCCAGTGCTGGATAGGGAGGTGTTCTATATAAGTGCATGTGCCATATAGTTGCGGAGTTCCACTTTTTTGAGGCTAGAGTGCCGTATTGTTGCTAGTGCCCAAGATGTGCGATCTTGCCACATTTTCTGGAGCGTGGGTGCTATATAGGTGCGGTGGTTCAGTATACATGCCAGTGCTGGATAGGGAGGTGTTCTATATAAGTGCATGTGCCATATAGTTGCGGAGTTCCACTTTTTTGAGGCTAGAGTGCCGTATTGTTGCTAGTGCCCAAGATGTGCGATCTTGCCACATTTTCTGGAGCGTGGGTGCTATATAGGTGCGGTGGTTCAGTATACATGCCAGTGCTGGATAGGGAGGTGTTCTATATAAGTGCATGTGCCATATAGTTGCGGAGTTCCACTTTTTTGAGGCTAGAGTGCCGTATTGTTGCTAGTGCCCAAGATGTGCGATCTTGCCACATTTTCTGGAGCGTGGGTGCTATATAGGTGCGGTGGTTCAGTATACATGCCAGTGCTGGATAGGGAGGTGTTCTATATAAGTGCATGTGCCATATAGTTGCGGAGTTCCACTTTTTTGAGGCTAGAGTGCCGTATTGTTGCTAGTGCCCAAGATGTGCGATCTTGCCACATTTTCTGGAGCGTGGGTGCTATATAGGTGCGGTGGTTCAGTATACATGCC
Organism: Drosophila pseudoobscura; assembly: GCF_009870125.1. Lineage (NCBI taxonomy): Eukaryota > Metazoa > Arthropoda > Insecta > Diptera > Drosophilidae > Drosophila > Drosophila pseudoobscura. The sequence goes on along the minus strand of NW_022881709.1, from coordinate 69,936 downwards.
AGTGCTGGATAGGGAGGTGTTCTATATAAGTGCATGTGCCATATAGTTGCGGAGTTCCACTTTTTTGAGGCTAGAGTGCCGTATTGTTGCTAGTGCCCAAGATGTGCGATCTTGCCACATTTTCTGGAGCGTGGGTGCTATATAGGTGCGGTGGTTCAGTATACATGCCAGTGCTGGATAGGGAGGTGTTCTATATAAGTGCATGTGCCATATAGTTGCGGAGTTCCACTTTTTTGAGGCTAGAGTGCCGTATTGTTGCTAGTGCCCAAGATGTGCGATCTTGCCACATTTTCTGGAGCGTGGGTGCTATATAGGTGCGGTGGTTCAGTATACATGCCAGTGCTGGATAGGGAGGTGTTCTATATAAGTGCATGTGCCATATAGTTGCGGAGTTCCACTTTTTTGAGGCTAGAGTGCCGTATTGTTGCTAGTGCCCAAGATGTGCGATCTTGCCACATTTTCTGGAGCGTGGGTGCTATATAGGTGCGGTGGTTCAGTATACATGCCAGTGCTGGATAGGGAGGTGTTCTATATAAGTGCATGTGCCATATAGTTGCGGAGTTCCACTTTTTTGAGGCTAGAGTGCCGTATTGTTGCTAGTGCCCAAGATGTGCGATCTTGCCACATTTTCTGGAGCGTGGGTGCTATATAGGTGCGGTGGTTCAGTATACATGCCAGTGCTGGATAGGGAGGTGTTCTATATAAGTGCATGTGCCATATAGTTGCGGAGTTCCACTTTTTTGAGGCTAGAGTGCCGTATTGTTGCTAGTGCCCAAGATGTGCGATCTTGCCACATTTTCTGGAGCGTGGGTGCTATATAGGTGCGGTGGTTCAGTATACATGCCAGTGCTGGATAGGGAGGTGTTCTATATAAGTGCATGTGCCATATAGTTGCGGAGTTCCACTTTTTTGAGGCTAGAGTGCCGTATTGTTGCTAGTGCCCAAGATGTGCGATCTTGCCACATTTTCTGGAGCGTGGGTGCTATATAGGTGCGGTGGTTCAGTATACATGCCAGTGCTGGATAGGGAGGTGTTCTATATAAGTGCATGTGCCATATAGTTGCGGAGTTCCACTTTTTTGAGGCTAGAGTGCCGTATTGTTGCTAGTGCCCAAGATGTGCGATCTTGCCACATTTTCTGGAGCGTGGGTGCTATATAGGTGCGGTGGTTCAGTATACATGCCAGTGCTGGATAGGGAGGTGTTCTATATAAGTGCATGTGCCATATAGTTGCGGAGTTCCACTTTTTTGAGGCTAGAGTGCCGTATTGTTGCTAGTGCCCAAGATGTGCGATCTTGCCACATTTTCTGGAGCGTGGGTGCTATATAGGTGCGGTGGTTCAGTATACATGCCAGTGCTGGATAGGGAGGTGTTCTATATAAGTGCATGTGCCATATAGTTGCGGAGTTCCACTTTTTTGAGGCTAGAGTGCCGTATTGTTGCTAGTGCCCAAGATGTGCGATCTTGCCACATTTTCTGGAGCGTGGGTGCTATATAGGTGCGGTGGTTCAGTATACATGCCAGTGCTGGATAGGGAGGTGTTCTATATAAGTGCATGTGCCATATAGTTGCGGAGTTCCACTTTTTTGAGGCTAGAGTGCCGTATTGTTGCTAGTGCCCAAGATGTGCGATCTTGCCACATTTTCTGGAGCGTGGGTGCTATATAGGTGCGGTGGTTCAGTATACATGCCAGTGCTGGATAGGGAGGTGTTCTATATAAGTGCATGTGCCATATAGTTGCGGAGTTCCACTTTTTTGAGGCTAGAGTGCCGTATTGTTGCTAGTGCCCAAGATGTGCGATCTTGCCACATTTTCTGGAGCGTGGGTGCTATATAGGTGCGGTGGTTCAGTATACATGCCAGTGCTGGATAGGGAGGTGTTCTATATAAGTGCATGTGCCATATAGTTGCGGAGTTCCACTTTTTTGAGGCTAGAGTGCCGTATTGTTGCTAGTGCCCAAGATGTGCGATCTTGCCACATTTTCTGGAGCGTGGGTGCTATATAGGTGCGGTGGTTCAGTATACATGCCAGTGCTGGATAGGGAGGTGTTCTATATAAGTGCATGTGCCATATAGTTGCGGAGTTCCACTTTTTTGAGGCTAGAGTGCCGTATTGTTGCTAGTGCCCAAGATGTGCGATCTTGCCACATTTTCTGGAGCGTGGGTGCTATATAGGTGCGGTGGTTCAGTATACATGCCAGTGCTGGATAGGGAGGTGTTCTATATAAGTGCATGTGCCATATAGTTGCGGAGTTCCACTTTTTTGAGGCTAGAGTGCCGTATTGTTGCTAGTGCCCAAGATGTGCGATCTTGCCACATTTTCTGGAGCGTGGGTGCTATATAGGTGCGGTGGTTCAGTATACATGCCAGTGCTGGATAGGGAGGTGTTCTATATAAGTGCATGTGCCATATAGTTGCGGAGTTCCACTTTTTTGAGGCTAGAGTGCCGTATTGTTGCTAGTGCCCAAGATGTGCGATCTTGCCACATTTTCTGGAGCGTGGGTGCTATATAGGTGCGGTGGTTCAGTATACATGCCAGTGCTGGATAGGGAGGTGTTCTATATAAGTGCATGTGCCATATAGTTGCGGAGTTCCACTTTTTTGAGGCTAGAGTGCCGTATTGTTGCTAGTGCCCAAGATGTGCGATCTTGCCACATTTTCTGGAGCGTGGGTGCTATATAGGTGCGGTGGTTCAGTATACATGCCAGTGCTGGATAGGGAGGTGTTCTATATAAGTGCATGTGCCATATAGTTGCGGAGTTCCACTTTTTTGAGGCTAGAGTGCCGTATTGTTGCTAGTGCCCAAGATGTGCGATCTTGCCACATTTTCTGGAGCGTGGGTGCTATATAGGTGCGGTGGTTCAGTATACATGCCAGTGCTGGATAGGGAGGTGTTCTATATAAGTGCATGTGCCATATAGTTGCGGAGTTCCACTTTTTTGAGGCTAGAGTGCCGTATTGTTGCTAGTGCCCAAGATGTGCGATCTTGCCACATTTTCTGGAGCGTGGGTGCTATATAGGTGCGGTGGTTCAGTATACATGCCAGTGCTGGATAGGGAGGTGTTCTATATAAGTGCATGTGCCATATAGTTGCGGAGTTCCACTTTTTTGAGGCTAGAGTGCCGTATTGTTGCTAGTGCCCAAGATGTGCGATCTTGCCACATTTTCTGGAGCGTGGGTGCTATATAGGTGCGGTGGTTCAGTATACATGCCAGTGCTGGATAGGGAGGTGTTCTATATAAGTGCATGTGCCATATAGTTGCGGAGTTCCACTTTTTTGAGGCTAGAGTGCCGTATTGTTGCTAGTGCCCAAGATGTGCGATCTTGCCACATTTTCTGGAGCGTGGGTGCTATATAGGTGCGGTGGTTCAGTATACATGCCAGTGCTGGATAGGGAGGTGTTCTATATAAGTGCATGTGCCATATAGTTGCGGAGTTCCACTTTTTTGAGGCTAGAGTGCCGTATTGTTGCTAGTGCCCAAGATGTGCGATCTTGCCACATTTTCTGGAGCGTGGGTGCTATATAGGTGCGGTGGTTCAGTATACATGCCAGTGCTGGATAGGGAGGTGTTCTATATAAGTGCATGTGCCATATAGTTGCGGAGTTCCACTTTTTTGAGGCTAGAGTGCCGTATTGTTGCTAGTGCCCAAGATGTGCGATCTTGCCACATTTTCTGGAGCGTGGGTGCTATATAGGTGCGGTGGTTCAGTATACATGCCAGTGCTGGATAGGGAGGTGTTCTATATAAGTGCATGTGCCATATAGTTGCGGAGTTCCACTTTTTTGAGGCTAGAGTGCCGTATTGTTGCTAGTGCCCAAGATGTGCGATCTTGCCACATTTTCTGGAGCGTGGGTGCTATATAGGTGCGGTGGTTCAGTATACATGCCAGTGCTGGATAGGGAGGTGTTCTATATAAGTGCATGTGCCATATAGTTGCGGAGTTCCACTTTTTTGAGGCTAGAGTGCCGTATTGTTGCTAGTGCCCAAGATGTGCGATCTTGCCACATTTTCTGGAGCGTGGGTGCTATATAGGTGCGGTGGTTCAGTATACATGCCAGTGCTGGATAGGGAGGTGTTCTATATAAGTGCATGTGCCATATAGTTGCGGAGTTCCACTTTTTTGAGGCTAGAGTGCCGTATTGTTGCTAGTGCCCAAGATGTGCGATCTTGCCACATTTTCTGGAGCGTGGGTGCTATATAGGTGCGGTGGTTCAGTATACATGCCAGTGCTGGATAGGGAGGTGTTCTATATAAGTGCATGTGCCATATAGTTGCGGAGTTCCACTTTTTTGAGGCTAGAGTGCCGTATTGTTGCTAGTGCCCAAGATGTGCGATCTTGCCACATTTTCTGGAGCGTGGGTGCTATATAGGTGCGGTGGTTCAGTATACATGCCAGTGCTGGATAGGGAGGTGTTCTATATAAGTGCATGTGCCATATAGTTGCGGAGTTCCACTTTTTTGAGGCTAGAGTGCCGTATTGTTGCTAGTGCCCAAGATGTGCGATCTTGCCACATTTTCTGGAGCGTGGGTGCTATATAGGTGCGGTGGTTCAGTATACATGCCAGTGCTGGATAGGGAGGTGTTCTATATAAGTGCATGTGCCATATAGTTGCGGAGTTCCACTTTTTTGAGGCTAGAGTGCCGTATTGTTGCTAGTGCCCAAGATGTGCGATCTTGCCACATTTTCTGGAGCGTGGGTGCTATATAGGTGCGGTGGTTCAGTATACATGCCAGTGCTGGATAGGGAGGTGTTCTATATAAGTGCATGTGCCATATAGTTGCGGAGTTCCACTTTTTTGAGGCTAGAGTGCCGTATTGTTGCTAGTGCCCAAGATGTGCGATCTTGCCACATTTTCTGGAGCGTGGGTGCTATATAGGTGCGGTGGTTCAGTATACATGCCAGTGCTGGATAGGGAGGTGTTCTATATAAGTGCATGTGCCATATAGTTGCGGAGTTCCACTTTTTTGAGGCTAGAGTGCCGTATTGTTGCTAGTGCCCAAGATGTGCGATCTTGCCACATTTTCTGGAGCGTGGGTGCTATATAGGTGCGGTGGTTCAGTATACATGCCAGTGCTGGATAGGGAGGTGTTCTATATAAGTGCATGTGCCATATAGTTGCGGAGTTCCACTTTTTTGAGGCTAGAGTGCCGTATTGTTGCTAGTGCCCAAGATGTGCGATCTTGCCACATTTTCTGGAGCGTGGGTGCTATATAGGTGCGGTGGTTCAGTATACATGCCAGTGCTGGATAGGGAGGTGTTCTATATAAGTGCATGTGCCATATAGTTGCGGAGTTCCACTTTTTTGAGGCTAGAGTGCCGTATTGTTGCTAGTGCCCAAGATGTGCGATCTTGCCACATTTTCTGGAGCGTGGGTGCTATATAGGTGCGGTGGTTCAGTATACATGCCAGTGCTGGATAGGGAGGTGTTCTATATAAGTGCATGTGCCATATAGTTGCGGAGTTCCACTTTTTTGAGGCTAGAGTGCCGTATTGTTGCTAGTGCCCAAGATGTGCGATCTTGCCACATTTTCTGGAGCGTGGGTGCTATATAGGTGCGGTGGTTCAGTATACATGCCAGTGCTGGATAGGGAGGTGTTCTATATAAGTGCATGTGCCATATAGTTGCGGAGTTCCACTTTTTTGAGGCTAGAGTGCCGTATTGTTGCTAGTGCCCAAGATGTGCGATCTTGCCACATTTTCTGGAGCGTGGGTGCTATATAGGTGCGGTGGTTCAGTATACATGCCAGTGCTGGATAGGGAGGTGTTCTATATAAGTGCATGTGCCATATAGTTGCGGAGTTCCACTTTTTTGAGGCTAGAGTGCCGTATTGTTGCTAGTGCCCAAGATGTGCGATCTTGCCACATTTTCTGGAGCGTGGGTGCTATATAGGTGCGGTGGTTCAGTATACATGCCAGTGCTGGATAGGGAGGTGTTCTATATAAGTGCATGTGCCATATAGTTGCGGAGTTCCACTTTTTTGAGGCTAGAGTGCCGTATTGTTGCTAGTGCCCAAGATGTGCGATCTTGCCACATTTTCTGGAGCGTGGGTGCTATATAGGTGCGGTGGTTCAGTATACATGCCAGTGCTGGATAGGGAGGTGTTCTATATAAGTGCATGTGCCATATAGTTGCGGAGTTCCACTTTTTTGAGGCTAGAGTGCCGTATTGTTGCTAGTGCCCAAGATGTGCGATCTTGCCACATTTTCTGGAGCGTGGGTGCTATATAGGTGCGGTGGTTCAGTATACATGCCAGTGCTGGATAGGGAGGTGTTCTATATAAGTGCATGTGCCATATAGTTGCGGAGTTCCACTTTTTTGAGGCTAGAGTGCCGTATTGTTGCTAGTGCCCAAGATGTGCGATCTTGCCACATTTTCTGGAGCGTGGGTGCTATATAGGTGCGGTGGTTCAGTATACATGCCAGTGCTGGATAGGGAGGTGTTCTATATAAGTGCATGTGCCATATAGTTGCGGAGTTCCACTTTTTTGAGGCTAGAGTGCCGTATTGTTGCTAGTGCCCAAGATGTGCGATCTTGCCACATTTTCTGGAGCGTGGGTGCTATATAGGTGCGGTGGTTCAGTATACATGCCAGTGCTGGATAGGGAGGTGTTCTATATAAGTGCATGTGCCATATAGTTGCGGAGTTCCACTTTTTTGAGGCTAGAGTGCCGTATTGTTGCTAGTGCCCAAGATGTGCGATCTTGCCACATTTTCTGGAGCGTGGGTGCTATATAGGTGCGGTGGTTCAGTATACATGCCAGTGCTGGATAGGGAGGTGTTCTATATAAGTGCATGTGCCATATAGTTGCGGAGTTCCACTTTTTTGAGGCTAGAGTGCCGTATTGTTGCTAGTGCCCAAGATGTGCGATCTTGCCACATTTTCTGGAGCGTGGGTGCTATATAGGTGCGGTGGTTCAGTATACATGCCAGTGCTGGATAGGGAGGTGTTCTATATAAGTGCATGTGCCATATAGTTGCGGAGTTCCACTTTTTTGAGGCTAGAGTGCCGTATTGTTGCTAGTGCCCAAGATGTGCGATCTTGCCACATTTTCTGGAGCGTGGGTGCTATATAGGTGCGGTGGTTCAGTATACATGCCAGTGCTGGATAGGGAGGTGTTCTATATAAGTGCATGTGCCATATAGTTGCGGAGTTCCACTTTTTTGAGGCTAGAGTGCCGTATTGTTGCTAGTGCCCAAGATGTGCGATCTTGCCACATTTTCTGGAGCGTGGGTGCTATATAGGTGCGGTGGTTCAGTATACATGCCAGTGCTGGATAGGGAGGTGTTCTATATAAGTGCATGTGCCATATAGTTGCGGAGTTCCACTTTTTTGAGGCTAGAGTGCCGTATTGTTGCTAGTGCCCAAGATGTGCGATCTTGCCACATTTTCTGGAGCGTGGGTGCTATATAGGTGCGGTGGTTCAGTATACATGCCAGTGCTGGATAGGGAGGTGTTCTATATAAGTGCATGTGCCATATAGTTGCGGAGTTCCACTTTTTTGAGGCTAGAGTGCCGTATTGTTGCTAGTGCCCAAGATGTGCGATCTTGCCACATTTTCTGGAGCGTGGGTGCTATATAGGTGCGGTGGTTCAGTATACATGCCAGTGCTGGATAGGGAGGTGTTCTATATAAGTGCAGGTGCCATATAGTTGCGGAGTTCCACTTTTTTGAGGCTAGAGTGCCGTATTGTTGCTAGTGCCCAAGATGTGCGATCTTGCCACATTTTCTGGAGCGTGGGTGCTATATAGGTGCGGTGGTTCAGTATACATGCCAGTGCTGGATAGGGAGGTGTTCTATATAAGTGCATGTGCCATATAGTTGCGGAGTTCCACTTTTTTGAGGCTAGAGTGCCGTATTGTTGCTAGTGCCCAAGATGTGCGATCTTGCCACATTTTCTGGAGCGTGGGTGCTATATAGGTGCGGTGGTTCAGTATACATGCCAGTGCTGGATAGGGAGGTGTTCTATATAAGTGCATGTGCCATATAGTTGCGGAGTTCCACTTTTTTGAGGCTAGAGTGCCGTATTGTTGCTAGTGCCCAAGATGTGCGATCTTGCCACATTTTCTGGAGCGTGGGTGCTATATAGGTGCGGTGGTTCAGTATACATGCCAGTGCTGGATAGGGAGGTGTTCTATATAAGTGCATGTGCCATATAGTTGCGGAGTTCCACTTTTTTGAGGCTAGAGTGCCGTATTGTTGCTAGTGCCCAAGATGTGCGATCTTGCCACATTTTCTGGAGCGTGGGTGCTATATAGGTGCGGTGGTTCAGTATACATGCCAGTGCTGGATAGGGAGGTGTTCTATATAAGTGCATGTGCCATATAGTTGCGGAGTTCCACTTTTTTGAGGCTAGAGTGCCGTATTGTTGCTAGTGCCCAAGATGTGCGATCTTGCCACATTTTCTGGAGCGTGGGTGCTATATAGGTGCGGTGGTTCAGTATACATGCCAGTGCTGGATAGGGAGGTGTTCTATATAAGTGCATGTGCCATATAGTTGCGGAGTTCCACTTTTTTGAGGCTAGAGTGCCGTATTGTTGCTAGTGCCCAAGATGTGCGATCTTGCCACATTTTCTGGAGCGTGGGTGCTATATAGGTGCGGTGGTTCAGTATACATGCCAGTGCTGGATAGGGAGGTGTTCTATATAAGTGCATGTGCCATATAGTTGCGGAGTTCCACTTTTTTGAGGCTAGAGTGCCGTATTGTTGCTAGTGCCCAAGATGTGCGATCTTGCCACATTTTCTGGAGCGTGGGTGCTATATAGGTGCGGTGGTTCAGTATACATGCCAGTGCTGGATAGGGAGGTGTTCTATATAAGTGCATGTGCCATATAGTTGCGGAGTTCCACTTTTTTGAGGCTAGAGTGCCGTATTGTTGCTAGTGCCCAAGATGTGCGATCTTGCCACATTTTCTGGAGCGTGGGTGCTATATAGGTGCGGTGGTTCAGTATACATGCCAGTGCTGGATAGGGAGGTGTTCTATATAAGTGCATGTGCCATATAGTTGCGGAGTTCCACTTTTTTGAGGCTAGAGTGCCGTATTGTTGCTAGTGCCCAAGATGTGCGATCTTGCCACATTTTCTGGAGCGTGGGTGCTATATAGGTGCGGTGGTTCAGTATACATGCCAGTGCTGGATAGGGAGGTGTTCTATATAAGTGCATGTGCCATATAGTTGCGGAGTTCCACTTTTTTGAGGCTAGAGTGCCGTATTGTTGCTAGTGCCCAAGATGTGCGATCTTGCCACATTTTCTGGAGCGTGGGTGCTATATAGGTGCGGTGGTTCAGTATACATGCCAGTGCTGGATAGGGAGGTGTTCTATATAAGTGCATGTGCCATATAGTTGCGGAGTTCCACTTTTTTGAGGCTAGAGTGCCGTATTGTTGCTAGTGCCCAAGATGTGCGATCTTGCCACATTTTCTGGAGCGTGGGTGCTATATAGGTGCGGTGGTTCAGTATACATGCCAGTGCTGGATAGGGAGGTGTTCTATATAAGTGCATGTGCCATATAGTTGCGGAGTTCCACTTTTTTGAGGCTAGAGTGCCGTATTGTTGCTAGTGCCCAAGATGTGCGATCTTGCCACATTTTCTGGAGCGTGGGTGCTATATAGGTGCGGTGGTTCAGTATACATGCCAGTGCTGGATAGGGAGGTGTTCTATATAAGTGCATGTGCCATATAGTTGCGGAGTTCCACTTTTTTGAGGCTAGAGTGCCGTATTGTTGCTAGTGCCCAAGATGTGCGATCTTGCCACATTTTCTGGAGCGTGGGTGCTATATAGGTGCGGTGGTTCAGTATACATGCCAGTGCTGGATAGGGAGGTGTTCTATATAAGTGCATGTGCCATATAGTTGCGGAGTTCCACTTTTTTGAGGCTAGAGTGCCGTATTGTTGCTAGTGCCCAAGATGTGCGATCTTGCCACATTTTCTGGAGCGTGGGTGCTATATAGGTGCGGTGGTTCAGTATACATGCCAGTGCTGGATAGGGAGGTGTTCTATATAAGTGCATGTGCCATATAGTTGCGGAGTTCCACTTTTTTGAGGCTAGAGTGCCGTATTGTTGCTAGTGCCCAAGATGTGCGATCTTGCCACATTTTCTGGAGCGTGGGTGCTATATAGGTGCGGTGGTTCAGTATACATGCCAGTGCTGGATAGGGAGGTGTTCTATATAAGTGCATGTGCCATATAGTTGCGGAGTTCCACTTTTTTGAGGCTAGAGTGCCGTATTGTTGCTAGTGCCCAAGATGTGCGATCTTGCCACATTTTCTGGAGCGTGGGTGCTATATAGGTGCGGTGGTTCAGTATACATGCCAGTGCTGGATAGGGAGGTGTTCTATATAAGTGCATGTGCCATATAGTTGCGGAGTTCCACTTTTTTGAGGCTAGAGTGCCGTATTGTTGCTAGTGCCCAAGATGTGCGATCTTGCCACATTTTCTGGAGCGTGGGTGCTATATAGGTGCGGTGGTTCAGTATACATGCCAGTGCTGGATAGGGAGGTGTTCTATATAAGTGCATGTGCCATATAGTTGCGGAGTTCCACTTTTTTGAGGCTAGAGTGCCGTATTGTTGCTAGTGCCCAAGATGTGCGATCTTGCCACATTTTCTGGAGCGTGGGTGCTATATAGGTGCGGTGGTTCAGTATACATGCCAGTGCTGGATAGGGAGGTGTTCTATATAAGTGCAGGTGCCATATAGTTGCGGAGTTCCACTTTTTTGAGGCTAGAGTGCCGTATTGTTGCTAGTGCCCAAGATGTGCGATCTTGCCACATTTTCTGGAGCGTGGGTGCTATATAGGTGCGGTGGTTCAGTATACATGCCAGTGCTGGATAGGGAGGTGTTCTATATAAGTGCATGTGCCATATAGTTGCGGAGTTCCACTTTTTTGAGGCTAGAGTGCCGTATTGTTGCTAGTGCCCAAGATGTGCGATCTTGCCACATTTTCTGGAGCGTGGGTGCTATATAGGTGCGGTGGTTCAGTATACATGCCAGTGCTGGATAGGGAGGTGTTCTATATAAGTGCATGTGCCATATAGTTGCGGAGTTCCACTTTTTTGAGGCTAGAGTGCCGTATTGTTGCTAGTGCCCAAGATGTGCGATCTTGCCACATTTTCTGGAGCGTGGGTGCTATATAGGTGCGGTGGTTCAGTATACATGCCAGTGCTGGATAGGGAGGTGTTCTATATAAGTGCATGTGCCATATAGTTGCGGAGTTCCACTTTTTTGAGGCTAGAGTGCCGTATTGTTGCTAGTGCCCAAGATGTGCGATCTTGCCACATTTTCTGGAGCGTGGGTGCTATATAGGTGCGGTGGTTCAGTATACATGCCAGTGCTGGATAGGGAGGTGTTCTATATAAGTGCATGTGCCATATAGTTGCGGAGTTCCACTTTTTTGAGGCTAGAGTGCCGTATTGTTGCTAGTGCCCAAGATGTGCGATCTTGCCACATTTTCTGGAGCGTGGGTGCTATATAGGTGCGGTGGTTCAGTATACATGCCAGTGCTGGATAGGGAGGTGTTCTATATAAGTGCATGTGCCATATAGTTGCGGAGTTCCACTTTTTTGAGGCTAGAGTGCCGTATTGTTGCTAGTGCCCAAGATGTGCGATCTTGCCACATTTTCTGGAGCGTGGGTGCTATATAGGTGCGGTGGTTCAGTATACATGCCAGTGCTGGATAGGGAGGTGTTCTATATAAGTGCATGTGCCATATAGTTGCGGAGTTCCACTTTTTTGAGGCTAGAGTGCCGTATTGTTGCTAGTGCCCAAGATGTGCGATCTTGCCACATTTTCTGGAGCGTGGGTGCTATATAGGTGCGGTGGTTCAGTATACATGCCAGTGCTGGATAGGGAGGTGTTCTATATAAGTGCATGTGCCATATAGTTGCGGAGTTCCACTTTTTTGAGGCTAGAGTGCCGTATTGTTGCTAGTGCCCAAGATGTGCGATCTTGCCACATTTTCTGGAGCGTGGGTGCTATATAGGTGCGGTGGTTCAGTATACATGCCAGTGCTGGATAGGGAGGTGTTCTATATAAGTGCATGTGCCATATAGTTGCGGAGTTCCACTTTTTTGAGGCTAGAGTGCCGTATTGTTGCTAGTGCCCAAGATGTGCGATCTTGCCACATTTTCTGGAGCGTGGGTGCTATATAGGTGCGGTGGTTCAGTATACATGCCAGTGCTGGATAGGGAGGTGTTCTATATAAGTGCATGTGCCATATAGTTGCGGAGTTCCACTTTTTTGAGGCTAGAGTGCCGTATTGTTGCTAGTGCCCAAGATGTGCGATCTTGCCACATTTTCTGGAGCGTGGGTGCTATATAGGTGCGGTGGTTCAGTATACATGCCAGTGCTGGATAGGGAGGTGTTCTATATAAGTGCATGTGCCATATAGTTGCGGAGTTCCACTTTTTTGAGGCTAGAGTGCCGTATTGTTGCTAGTGCCCAAGATGTGCGATCTTGCCACATTTTCTGGAGCGTGGGTGCTATATAGGTGCGGTGGTTCAGTATACATGCCAGTGCTGGATAGGGAGGTGTTCTATATAAGTGCATGTGCCATATAGTTGCGGAGTTCCACTTTTTTGAGGCTAGAGTGCCGTATTGTTGCTAGTGCCCAAGATGTGCGATCTTGCCACATTTTCTGGAGCGTGGGTGCTATATAGGTGCGGTGGTTCAGTATACATGCCAGTGCTGGATAGGGAGGTGTTCTATATAAGTGCATGTGCCATATAGTTGCGGAGTTCCACTTTTTTGAGGCTAGAGTGCCGTATTGTTGCTAGTGCCCAAGATGTGCGATCTTGCCACATTTTCTGGAGCGTGGGTGCTATATAGGTGCGGTGGTTCAGTATACATGCCAGTGCTGGATAGGGAGGTGTTCTATATAAGTGCATGTGCCATATAGTTGCGGAGTTCCACTTTTTTGAGGCTAGAGTGCCGTATTGTTGCTAGTGCCCAAGATGTGCGATCTTGCCACATTTTCTGGAGCGTGGGTGCTATATAGGTGCGGTGGTTCAGTATACATGCCAGTGCTGGATAGGGAGGTGTTCTATATAAGTGCATGTGCCATATAGTTGCGGAGTTCCACTTTTTTGAGGCTAGAGTGCCGTATTGTTGCTAGTGCCCAAGATGTGCGATCTTGCCACATTTTCTGGAGCGTGGGTGCTATATAGGTGCGGTGGTTCAGTATACATGCCAGTGCTGGATAGGGAGGTGTTCTATATAAGTGCATGTGCCATATAGTTGCGGAGTTCCACTTTTTTGAGGCTAGAGTGCCGTATTGTTGCTAGTGCCCAAGATGTGCGATCTTGCCACATTTTCTGGAGCGTGGGTGCTATATAGGTGCGGTGGTTCAGTATACATGCCAGTGCTGGATAGGGAGGTGTTCTATATAAGTGCATGTGCCATATAGTTGCGGAGTTCCACTTTTTTGAGGCTAGAGTGCCGTATTGTTGCTAGTGCCCAAGATGTGCGATCTTGCCACATTTTCTGGAGCGTGGGTGCTATATAGGTGCGGTGGTTCAGTATACATGCCAGTGCTGGATAGGGAGGTGTTCTATATAAGTGCATGTGCCATATAGTTGCGGAGTTCCACTTTTTTGAGGCTAGAGTGCCGTATTGTTGCTAGTGCCCAAGATGTGCGATCTTGCCACATTTTCTGGAGCGTGGGTGCTATATAGGTGCGGTGGTTCAGTATACATGCCAGTGCTGGATAGGGAGGTGTTCTATATAAGTGCATGTGCCATATAGTTGCGGAGTTCCACTTTTTTGAGGCTAGAGTGCCGTATTGTTGCTAGTGCCCAAGATGTGCGATCTTGCCACATTTTCTGGAGCGTGGGTGCTATATAGGTGCGGTGGTTCAGTATACATGCCAGTGCTGGATAGGGAGGTGTTCTATATAAGTGCATGTGCCATATAGTTGCGGAGTTCCACTTTTTTGAGGCTAGAGTGCCGTATTGTTGCTAGTGCCCAAGATGTGCGATCTTGCCACATTTTCTGGAGCGTGGGTGCTATATAGGTGCGGTGGTTCAGTATACATGCCAGTGCTGGATAGGGAGGTGTTCTATATAAGTGCATGTGCCATATAGTTGCGGAGTTCCACTTTTTTGAGGCTAGAGTGCCGTATTGTTGCTAGTGCCCAAGATGTGCGATCTTGCCACATTTTCTGGAGCGTGGGTGCTATATAGGTGCGGTGGTTCAGTATACATGCCAGTGCTGGATAGGGAGGTGTTCTATATAAGTGCATGTGCCATATAGTTGCGGAGTTCCACTTTTTTGAGGCTAGAGTGCCGTATTGTTGCTAGTGCCCAAGATGTGCGATCTTGCCACATTTTCTGGAGCGTGGGTGCTATATAGGTGCGGTGGTTCAGTATACATGCCAGTGCTGGATAGGGAGGTGTTCTATATAAGTGCATGTGCCATATAGTTGCGGAGTTCCACTTTTTTGAGGCTAGAGTGCCGTATTGTTGCTAGTGCCCAAGATGTGCGATCTTGCCACATTTTCTGGAGCGTGGGTGCTATATAGGTGCGGTGGTTCAGTATACATGCCAGTGCTGGATAGGGAGGTGTTCTATATAAGTGCATGTGCCATATAGTTGCGGAGTTCCACTTTTTTGAGGCTAGAGTGCCGTATTGTTGCTAGTGCCCAAGATGTGCGATCTTGCCACATTTTCTGGAGCGTGGGTGCTATATAGGTGCGGTGGTTCAGTATACATGCCAGTGCTGGATAGGGAGGTGTTCTATATAAGTGCATGTGCCATATAGTTGCGGAGTTCCACTTTTTTGAGGCTAGAGTGCCGTATTGTTGCTAGTGCCCAAGATGTGCGATCTTGCCACATTTTCTGGAGCGTGGGTGCTATATAGGTGCGGTGGTTCAGTATACATGCCAGTGCTGGATAGGGAGGTGTTCTATATAAGTGCATGTGCCATATAGTTGCGGAGTTCCACTTTTTTGAGGCTAGAGTGCCGTATTGTTGCTAGTGCCCAAGATGTGCGATCTTGCCACATTTTCTGGAGCGTGGGTGCTATATAGGTGCGGTGGTTCAGTATACATGCCAGTGCTGGATAGGGAGGTGTTCTATATAAGTGCATGTGCCATATAGTTGCGGAGTTCCACTTTTTTGAGGCTAGAGTGCCGTATTGTTGCTAGTGCCCAAGATGTGCGATCTTGCCACATTTTCTGGAGCGTGGGTGCTATATAGGTGCGGTGGTTCAGTATACATGCCAGTGCTGGATAGGGAGGTGTTCTATATAAGTGCATGTGCCATATAGTTGCGGAGTTCCACTTTTTTGAGGCTAGAGTGCCGTATTGTTGCTAGTGCCCAAGATGTGCGATCTTGCCACATTTTCTGGAGCGTGGGTGCTATATAGGTGCGGTGGTTCAGTATACATGCCAGTGCTGGATAGGGAGGTGTTCTATATAAGTGCATGTGCCATATAGTTGCGGAGTTCCACTTTTTTGAGGCTAGAGTGCCGTATTGTTGCTAGTGCCCAAGATGTGCGATCTTGCCACATTTTCTGGAGCGTGGGTGCTATATAGGTGCGGTGGTTCAGTATACATGCCAGTGCTGGATAGGGAGGTGTTCTATATAAGTGCATGTGCCATATAGTTGCGGAGTTCCACTTTTTTGAGGCTAGAGTGCCGTATTGTTGCTAGTGCCCAAGATGTGCGATCTTGCCACATTTTCTGGAGCGTGGGTGCTATATAGGTGCGGTGGTTCAGTATACATGCCAGTGCTGGATAGGGAGGTGTTCTATATAAGTGCATGTGCCATATAGTTGCGGAGTTCCACTTTTTTGAGGCTAGAGTGCCGTATTGTTGCTAGTGCCCAAGATGTGCGATCTTGCCACATTTTCTGGAGCGTGGGTGCTATATAGGTGCGGTGGTTCAGTATACATGCCAGTGCTGGATAGGGAGGTGTTCTATATAAGTGCATGTGCCATATAGTTGCGGAGTTCCACTTTTTTGAGGCTAGAGTGCCGTATTGTTGCTAGTGCCCAAGATGTGCGATCTTGCCACATTTTCTGGAGCGTGGGTGCTATATAGGTGCGGTGGTTCAGTATACATGCCAGTGCTGGATAGGGAGGTGTTCTATATAAGTGCATGTGCCATATAGTTGCGGAGTTCCACTTTTTTGAGGCTAGAGTGCCGTATTGTTGCTAGTGCCCAAGATGTGCGATCTTGCCACATTTTCTGGAGCGTGGGTGCTATATAGGTGCGGTGGTTCAGTATACATGCCAGTGCTGGATAGGGAGGTGTTCTATATAAGTGCATGTGCCATATAGTTGCGGAGTTCCACTTTTTTGAGGCTAGAGTGCCGTATTGTTGCTAGTGCCCAAGATGTGCGATCTTGCCACATTTTCTGGAGCGTGGGTGCTATATAGGTGCGGTGGTTCAGTATACATGCCAGTGCTGGATAGGGAGGTGTTCTATATAAGTGCATGTGCCATATAGTTGCGGAGTTCCACTTTTTTGAGGCTA
Source organism: Drosophila pseudoobscura (assembly GCF_009870125.1). Taxonomy (NCBI): domain Eukaryota; kingdom Metazoa; phylum Arthropoda; class Insecta; order Diptera; family Drosophilidae; genus Drosophila; species Drosophila pseudoobscura. The sequence continues at coordinate 53,470 of NW_022881709.1, read as the reverse complement.
GAGTGCCGTATTGTTGCTAGTGCCCAAGATGTGCGATCTTGCCACATTTTCTGGAGCGTGGGTGCTATATAGGTGCGGTGGTTCAGTATACATGCCAGTGCTGGATAGGGAGGTGTTCTATATAAGTGCATGTGCCATATAGTTGCGGAGTTCCACTTTTTTGAGGCTAGAGTGCCGTATTGTTGCTAGTGCCCAAGATGTGCGATCTTGCCACATTTTCTGGAGCGTGGGTGCTATATAGGTGCGGTGGTTCAGTATACATGCCAGTGCTGGATAGGGAGGTGTTCTATATAAGTGCATGTGCCATATAGTTGCGGAGTTCCACTTTTTTGAGGCTAGAGTGCCGTATTGTTGCTAGTGCCCAAGATGTGCGATCTTGCCACATTTTCTGGAGCGTGGGTGCTATATAGGTGCGGTGGTTCAGTATACATGCCAGTGCTGGATAGGGAGGTGTTCTATATAAGTGCATGTGCCATATAGTTGCGGAGTTCCACTTTTTTGAGGCTAGAGTGCCGTATTGTTGCTAGTGCCCAAGATGTGCGATCTTGCCACATTTTCTGGAGCGTGGGTGCTATATAGGTGCGGTGGTTCAGTATACATGCCAGTGCTGGATAGGGAGGTGTTCTATATAAGTGCATGTGCCATATAGTTGCGGAGTTCCACTTTTTTGAGGCTAGAGTGCCGTATTGTTGCTAGTGCCCAAGATGTGCGATCTTGCCACATTTTCTGGAGCGTGGGTGCTATATAGGTGCGGTGGTTCAGTATACATGCCAGTGCTGGATAGGGAGGTGTTCTATATAAGTGCATGTGCCATATAGTTGCGGAGTTCCACTTTTTTGAGGCTAGAGTGCCGTATTGTTGCTAGTGCCCAAGATGTGCGATCTTGCCACATTTTCTGGAGCGTGGGTGCTATATAGGTGCGGTGGTTCAGTATACATGCCAGTGCTGGATAGGGAGGTGTTCTATATAAGTGCATGTGCCATATAGTTGCGGAGTTCCACTTTTTTGAGGCTAGAGTGCCGTATTGTTGCTAGTGCCCAAGATGTGCGATCTTGCCACATTTTCTGGAGCGTGGGTGCTATATAGGTGCGGTGGTTCAGTATACATGCCAGTGCTGGATAGGGAGGTGTTCTATATAAGTGCATGTGCCATATAGTTGCGGAGTTCCACTTTTTTGAGGCTAGAGTGCCGTATTGTTGCTAGTGCCCAAGATGTGCGATCTTGCCACATTTTCTGGAGCGTGGGTGCTATATAGGTGCGGTGGTTCAGTATACATGCCAGTGCTGGATAGGGAGGTGTTCTATATAAGTGCATGTGCCATATAGTTGCGGAGTTCCACTTTTTTGAGGCTAGAGTGCCGTATTGTTGCTAGTGCCCAAGATGTGCGATCTTGCCACATTTTCTGGAGCGTGGGTGCTATATAGGTGCGGTGGTTCAGTATACATGCCAGTGCTGGATAGGGAGGTGTTCTATATAAGTGCATGTGCCATATAGTTGCGGAGTTCCACTTTTTTGAGGCTAGAGTGCCGTATTGTTGCTAGTGCCCAAGATGTGCGATCTTGCCACATTTTCTGGAGCGTGGGTGCTATATAGGTGCGGTGGTTCAGTATACATGCCAGTGCTGGATAGGGAGGTGTTCTATATAAGTGCATGTGCCATATAGTTGCGGAGTTCCACTTTTTTGAGGCTAGAGTGCCGTATTGTTGCTAGTGCCCAAGATGTGCGATCTTGCCACATTTTCTGGAGCGTGGGTGCTATATAGGTGCGGTGGTTCAGTATACATGCCAGTGCTGGATAGGGAGGTGTTCTATATAAGTGCATGTGCCATATAGTTGCGGAGTTCCACTTTTTTGAGGCTAGAGTGCCGTATTGTTGCTAGTGCCCAAGATGTGCGATCTTGCCACATTTTCTGGAGCGTGGGTGCTATATAGGTGCGGTGGTTCAGTATACATGCCAGTGCTGGATAGGGAGGTGTTCTATATAAGTGCATGTGCCATATAGTTGCGGAGTTCCACTTTTTTGAGGCTAGAGTGCCGTATTGTTGCTAGTGCCCAAGATGTGCGATCTTGCCACATTTTCTGGAGCGTGGGTGCTATATAGGTGCGGTGGTTCAGTATACATGCCAGTGCTGGATAGGGAGGTGTTCTATATAAGTGCATGTGCCATATAGTTGCGGAGTTCCACTTTTTTGAGGCTAGAGTGCCGTATTGTTGCTAGTGCCCAAGATGTGCGATCTTGCCACATTTTCTGGAGCGTGGGTGCTATATAGGTGCGGTGGTTCAGTATACATGCCAGTGCTGGATAGGGAGGTGTTCTATATAAGTGCATGTGCCATATAGTTGCGGAGTTCCACTTTTTTGAGGCTAGAGTGCCGTATTGTTGCTAGTGCCCAAGATGTGCGATCTTGCCACATTTTCTGGAGCGTGGGTGCTATATAGGTGCGGTGGTTCAGTATACATGCCAGTGCTGGATAGGGAGGTGTTCTATATAAGTGCATGTGCCATATAGTTGCGGAGTTCCACTTTTTTGAGGCTAGAGTGCCGTATTGTTGCTAGTGCCCAAGATGTGCGATCTTGCCACATTTTCTGGAGCGTGGGTGCTATATAGGTGCGGTGGTTCAGTATACATGCCAGTGCTGGATAGGGAGGTGTTCTATATAAGTGCATGTGCCATATAGTTGCGGAGTTCCACTTTTTTGAGGCTAGAGTGCCGTATTGTTGCTAGTGCCCAAGATGTGCGATCTTGCCACATTTTCTGGAGCGTGGGTGCTATATAGGTGCGGTGGTTCAGTATACATGCCAGTGCTGGATAGGGAGGTGTTCTATATAAGTGCATGTGCCATATAGTTGCGGAGTTCCACTTTTTTGAGGCTAGAGTGCCGTATTGTTGCTAGTGCCCAAGATGTGCGATCTTGCCACATTTTCTGGAGCGTGGGTGCTATATAGGTGCGGTGGTTCAGTATACATGCCAGTGCTGGATAGGGAGGTGTTCTATATAAGTGCATGTGCCATATAGTTGCGGAGTTCCACTTTTTTGAGGCTAGAGTGCCGTATTGTTGCTAGTGCCCAAGATGTGCGATCTTGCCACATTTTCTGGAGCGTGGGTGCTATATAGGTGCGGTGGTTCAGTATACATGCCAGTGCTGGATAGGGAGGTGTTCTATATAAGTGCATGTGCCATATAGTTGCGGAGTTCCACTTTTTTGAGGCTAGAGTGCCGTATTGTTGCTAGTGCCCAAGATGTGCGATCTTGCCACATTTTCTGGAGCGTGGGTGCTATATAGGTGCGGTGGTTCAGTATACATGCCAGTGCTGGATAGGGAGGTGTTCTATATAAGTGCATGTGCCATATAGTTGCGGAGTTCCACTTTTTTGAGGCTAGAGTGCCGTATTGTTGCTAGTGCCCAAGATGTGCGATCTTGCCACATTTTCTGGAGCGTGGGTGCTATATAGGTGCGGTGGTTCAGTATACATGCCAGTGCTGGATAGGGAGGTGTTCTATATAAGTGCATGTGCCATATAGTTGCGGAGTTCCACTTTTTTGAGGCTAGAGTGCCGTATTGTTGCTAGTGCCCAAGATGTGCGATCTTGCCACATTTTCTGGAGCGTGGGTGCTATATAGGTGCGGTGGTTCAGTATACATGCCAGTGCTGGATAGGGAGGTGTTCTATATAAGTGCATGTGCCATATAGTTGCGGAGTTCCACTTTTTTGAGGCTAGAGTGCCGTATTGTTGCTAGTGCCCAAGATGTGCGATCTTGCCACATTTTCTGGAGCGTGGGTGCTATATAGGTGCGGTGGTTCAGTATACATGCCAGTGCTGGATAGGGAGGTGTTCTATATAAGTGCATGTGCCATATAGTTGCGGAGTTCCACTTTTTTGAGGCTAGAGTGCCGTATTGTTGCTAGTGCCCAAGATGTGCGATCTTGCCACATTTTCTGGAGCGTGGGTGCTATATAGGTGCGGTGGTTCAGTATACATGCCAGTGCTGGATAGGGAGGTGTTCTATATAAGTGCATGTGCCATATAGTTGCGGAGTTCCACTTTTTTGAGGCTAGAGTGCCGTATTGTTGCTAGTGCCCAAGATGTGCGATCTTGCCACATTTTCTGGAGCGTGGGTGCTATATAGGTGCGGTGGTTCAGTATACATGCCAGTGCTGGATAGGGAGGTGTTCTATATAAGTGCATGTGCCATATAGTTGCGGAGTTCCACTTTTTTGAGGCTAGAGTGCCGTATTGTTGCTAGTGCCCAAGATGTGCGATCTTGCCACATTTTCTGGAGCGTGGGTGCTATATAGGTGCGGTGGTTCAGTATACATGCCAGTGCTGGATAGGGAGGTGTTCTATATAAGTGCATGTGCCATATAGTTGCGGAGTTCCACTTTTTTGAGGCTAGAGTGCCGTATTGTTGCTAGTGCCCAAGATGTGCGATCTTGCCACATTTTCTGGAGCGTGGGTGCTATATAGGTGCGGTGGTTCAGTATACATGCCAGTGCTGGATAGGGAGGTGTTCTATATAAGTGCATGTGCCATATAGTTGCGGAGTTCCACTTTTTTGAGGCTAGAGTGCCGTATTGTTGCTAGTGCCCAAGATGTGCGATCTTGCCACATTTTCTGGAGCGTGGGTGCTATATAGGTGCGGTGGTTCAGTATACATGCCAGTGCTGGATAGGGAGGTGTTCTATATAAGTGCATGTGCCATATAGTTGCGGAGTTCCACTTTTTTGAGGCTAGAGTGCCGTATTGTTGCTAGTGCCCAAGATGTGCGATCTTGCCACATTTTCTGGAGCGTGGGTGCTATATAGGTGCGGTGGTTCAGTATACATGCCAGTGCTGGATAGGGAGGTGTTCTATATAAGTGCATGTGCCATATAGTTGCGGAGTTCCACTTTTTTGAGGCTAGAGTGCCGTATTGTTGCTAGTGCCCAAGATGTGCGATCTTGCCACATTTTCTGGAGCGTGGGTGCTATATAGGTGCGGTGGTTCAGTATACATGCCAGTGCTGGATAGGGAGGTGTTCTATATAAGTGCATGTGCCATATAGTTGCGGAGTTCCACTTTTTTGAGGCTAGAGTGCCGTATTGTTGCTAGTGCCCAAGATGTGCGATCTTGCCACATTTTCTGGAGCGTGGGTGCTATATAGGTGCGGTGGTTCAGTATACATGCCAGTGCTGGATAGGGAGGTGTTCTATATAAGTGCATGTGCCATATAGTTGCGGAGTTCCACTTTTTTGAGGCTAGAGTGCCGTATTGTTGCTAGTGCCCAAGATGTGCGATCTTGCCACATTTTCTGGAGCGTGGGTGCTATATAGGTGCGGTGGTTCAGTATACATGCCAGTGCTGGATAGGGAGGTGTTCTATATAAGTGCATGTGCCATATAGTTGCGGAGTTCCACTTTTTTGAGGCTAGAGTGCCGTATTGTTGCTAGTGCCCAAGATGTGCGATCTTGCCACATTTTCTGGAGCGTGGGTGCTATATAGGTGCGGTGGTTCAGTATACATGCCAGTGCTGGATAGGGAGGTGTTCTATATAAGTGCATGTGCCATATAGTTGCGGAGTTCCACTTTTTTGAGGCTAGAGTGCCGTATTGTTGCTAGTGCCCAAGATGTGCGATCTTGCCACATTTTCTGGAGCGTGGGTGCTATATAGGTGCGGTGGTTCAGTATACATGCCAGTGCTGGATAGGGAGGTGTTCTATATAAGTGCATGTGCCATATAGTTGCGGAGTTCCACTTTTTTGAGGCTAGAGTGCCGTATTGTTGCTAGTGCCCAAGATGTGCGATCTTGCCACATTTTCTGGAGCGTGGGTGCTATATAGGTGCGGTGGTTCAGTATACATGCCAGTGCTGGATAGGGAGGTGTTCTATATAAGTGCATGTGCCATATAGTTGCGGAGTTCCACTTTTTTGAGGCTAGAGTGCCGTATTGTTGCTAGTGCCCAAGATGTGCGATCTTGCCACATTTTCTGGAGCGTGGGTGCTATATAGGTGCGGTGGTTCAGTATACATGCCAGTGCTGGATAGGGAGGTGTTCTATATAAGTGCATGTGCCATATAGTTGCGGAGTTCCACTTTTTTGAGGCTAGAGTGCCGTATTGTTGCTAGTGCCCAAGATGTGCGATCTTGCCACATTTTCTGGAGCGTGGGTGCTATATAGGTGCGGTGGTTCAGTATACATGCCAGTGCTGGATAGGGAGGTGTTCTATATAAGTGCATGTGCCATATAGTTGCGGAGTTCCACTTTTTTGAGGCTAGAGTGCCGTATTGTTGCTAGTGCCCAAGATGTGCGATCTTGCCACATTTTCTGGAGCGTGGGTGCTATATAGGTGCGGTGGTTCAGTATACATGCCAGTGCTGGATAGGGAGGTGTTCTATATAAGTGCAGGTGCCATATAGTTGCGGAGTTCCACTTTTTTGAGGCTAGAGTGCCGTATTGTTGCTAGTGCCCAAGATGTGCGATCTTGCCACATTTTCTGGAGCGTGGGTGCTATATAGGTGCGGTGGTTCAGTATACATGCCAGTGCTGGATAGGGAGGTGTTCTATATAAGTGCATGTGCCATATAGTTGCGGAGTTCCACTTTTTTGAGGCTAGAGTGCCGTATTGTTGCTAGTGCCCAAGATGTGCGATCTTGCCACATTTTCTGGAGCGTGGGTGCTATATAGGTGCGGTGGTTCAGTATACATGCCAGTGCTGGATAGGGAGGTGTTCTATATAAGTGCATGTGCCATATAGTTGCGGAGTTCCACTTTTTTGAGGCTAGAGTGCCGTATTGTTGCTAGTGCCCAAGATGTGCGATCTTGCCACATTTTCTGGAGCGTGGGTGCTATATAGGTGCGGTGGTTCAGTATACATGCCAGTGCTGGATAGGGAGGTGTTCTATATAAGTGCATGTGCCATATAGTTGCGGAGTTCCACTTTTTTGAGGCTAGAGTGCCGTATTGTTGCTAGTGCCCAAGATGTGCGATCTTGCCACATTTTCTGGAGCGTGGGTGCTATATAGGTGCGGTGGTTCAGTATACATGCCAGTGCTGGATAGGGAGGTGTTCTATATAAGTGCAGGTGCCATATAGTTGCGGAGTTCCACTTTTTTGAGGCTAGAGTGCCGTATTGTTGCTAGTGCCCAAGATGTGCGATCTTGCCACATTTTCTGGAGCGTGGGTGCTATATAGGTGCGGTGGTTCAGTATACATGCCAGTGCTGGATAGGGAGGTGTTCTATATAAGTGCATGTGCCATATAGTTGCGGAGTTCCACTTTTTTGAGGCTAGAGTGCCGTATTGTTGCTAGTGCCCAAGATGTGCGATCTTGCCACATTTTCTGGAGCGTGGGTGCTATATAGGTGCGGTGGTTCAGTATACATGCCAGTGCTGGATAGGGAGGTGTTCTATATAAGTGCATGTGCCATATAGTTGCGGAGTTCCACTTTTTTGAGGCTAGAGTGCCGTATTGTTGCTAGTGCCCAAGATGTGCGATCTTGCCACATTTTCTGGAGCGTGGGTGCTATATAGGTGCGGTGGTTCAGTATACATGCCAGTGCTGGATAGGGAGGTGTTCTATATAAGTGCATGTGCCATATAGTTGCGGAGTTCCACTTTTTTGAGGCTAGAGTGCCGTATTGTTGCTAGTGCCCAAGATGTGCGATCTTGCCACATTTTCTGGAGCGTGGGTGCTATATAGGTGCGGTGGTTCAGTATACATGCCAGTGCTGGATAGGGAGGTGTTCTATATAAGTGCATGTGCCATATAGTTGCGGAGTTCCACTTTTTTGAGGCTAGAGTGCCGTATTGTTGCTAGTGCCCAAGATGTGCGATCTTGCCACATTTTCTGGAGCGTGGGTGCTATATAGGTGCGGTGGTTCAGTATACATGCCAGTGCTGGATAGGGAGGTGTTCTATATAAGTGCATGTGCCATATAGTTGCGGAGTTCCACTTTTTTGAGGCTAGAGTGCCGTATTGTTGCTAGTGCCCAAGATGTGCGATCTTGCCACATTTTCTGGAGCGTGGGTGCTATATAGGTGCGGTGGTTCAGTATACATGCCAGTGCTGGATAGGGAGGTGTTCTATATAAGTGCATGTGCCATATAGTTGCGGAGTTCCACTTTTTTGAGGCTAGAGTGCCGTATTGTTGCTAGTGCCCAAGATGTGCGATCTTGCCACATTTTCTGGAGCGTGGGTGCTATATAGGTGCGGTGGTTCAGTATACATGCCAGTGCTGGATAGGGAGGTGTTCTATATAAGTGCATGTGCCATATAGTTGCGGAGTTCCACTTTTTTGAGGCTAGAGTGCCGTATTGTTGCTAGTGCCCAAGATGTGCGATCTTGCCACATTTTCTGGAGCGTGGGTGCTATATAGGTGCGGTGGTTCAGTATACATGCCAGTGCTGGATAGGGAGGTGTTCTATATAAGTGCATGTGCCATATAGTTGCGGAGTTCCACTTTTTTGAGGCTAGAGTGCCGTATTGTTGCTAGTGCCCAAGATGTGCGATCTTGCCACATTTTCTGGAGCGTGGGTGCTATATAGGTGCGGTGGTTCAGTATACATGCCAGTGCTGGATAGGGAGGTGTTCTATATAAGTGCATGTGCCATATAGTTGCGGAGTTCCACTTTTTTGAGGCTAGAGTGCCGTATTGTTGCTAGTGCCCAAGATGTGCGATCTTGCCACATTTTCTGGAGCGTGGGTGCTATATAGGTGCGGTGGTTCAGTATACATGCCAGTGCTGGATAGGGAGGTGTTCTATATAAGTGCATGTGCCATATAGTTGCGGAGTTCCACTTTTTTGAGGCTAGAGTGCCGTATTGTTGCTAGTGCCCAAGATGTGCGATCTTGCCACATTTTCTGGAGCGTGGGTGCTATATAGGTGCGGTGGTTCAGTATACATGCCAGTGCTGGATAGGGAGGTGTTCTATATAAGTGCATGTGCCATATAGTTGCGGAGTTCCACTTTTTTGAGGCTAGAGTGCCGTATTGTTGCTAGTGCCCAAGATGTGCGATCTTGCCACATTTTCTGGAGCGTGGGTGCTATATAGGTGCGGTGGTTCAGTATACATGCCAGTGCTGGATAGGGAGGTGTTCTATATAAGTGCATGTGCCATATAGTTGCGGAGTTCCACTTTTTTGAGGCTAGAGTGCCGTATTGTTGCTAGTGCCCAAGATGTGCGATCTTGCCACATTTTCTGGAGCGTGGGTGCTATATAGGTGCGGTGGTTCAGTATACATGCCAGTGCTGGATAGGGAGGTGTTCTATATAAGTGCATGTGCCATATAGTTGCGGAGTTCCACTTTTTTGAGGCTAGAGTGCCGTATTGTTGCTAGTGCCCAAGATGTGCGATCTTGCCACATTTTCTGGAGCGTGGGTGCTATATAGGTGCGGTGGTTCAGTATACATGCCAGTGCTGGATAGGGAGGTGTTCTATATAAGTGCATGTGCCATATAGTTGCGGAGTTCCACTTTTTTGAGGCTAGAGTGCCGTATTGTTGCTAGTGCCCAAGATGTGCGATCTTGCCACATTTTCTGGAGCGTGGGTGCTATATAGGTGCGGTGGTTCAGTATACATGCCAGTGCTGGATAGGGAGGTGTTCTATATAAGTGCAGGTGCCATATAGTTGCGGAGTTCCACTTTTTTGAGGCTAGAGTGCCGTATTGTTGCTAGTGCCCAAGATGTGCGATCTTGCCACATTTTCTGGAGCGTGGGTGCTATATAGGTGCGGTGGTTCAGTATACATGCCAGTGCTGGATAGGGAGGTGTTCTATATAAGTGCATGTGCCATATAGTTGCGGAGTTCCACTTTTTTGAGGCTAGAGTGCCGTATTGTTGCTAGTGCCCAAGATGTGCGATCTTGCCACATTTTCTGGAGCGTGGGTGCTATATAGGTGCGGTGGTTCAGTATACATGCCAGTGCTGGATAGGGAGGTGTTCTATATAAGTGCATGTGCCATATAGTTGCGGAGTTCCACTTTTTTGAGGCTAGAGTGCCGTATTGTTGCTAGTGCCCAAGATGTGCGATCTTGCCACATTTTCTGGAGCGTGGGTGCTATATAGGTGCGGTGGTTCAGTATACATGCCAGTGCTGGATAGGGAGGTGTTCTATATAAGTGCATGTGCCATATAGTTGCGGAGTTCCACTTTTTTGAGGCTAGAGTGCCGTATTGTTGCTAGTGCCCAAGATGTGCGATCTTGCCACATTTTCTGGAGCGTGGGTGCTATATAGGTGCGGTGGTTCAGTATACATGCCAGTGCTGGATAGGGAGGTGTTCTATATAAGTGCATGTGCCATATAGTTGCGGAGTTCCACTTTTTTGAGGCTAGAGTGCCGTATTGTTGCTAGTGCCCAAGATGTGCGATCTTGCCACATTTTCTGGAGCGTGGGTGCTATATAGGTGCGGTGGTTCAGTATACATGCCAGTGCTGGATAGGGAGGTGTTCTATATAAGTGCATGTGCCATATAGTTGCGGAGTTCCACTTTTTTGAGGCTAGAGTGCCGTATTGTTGCTAGTGCCCAAGATGTGCGATCTTGCCACATTTTCTGGAGCGTGGGTGCTATATAGGTGCGGTGGTTCAGTATACATGCCAGTGCTGGATAGGGAGGTGTTCTATATAAGTGCATGTGCCATATAGTTGCGGAGTTCCACTTTTTTGAGGCTAGAGTGCCGTATTGTTGCTAGTGCCCAAGATGTGCGATCTTGCCACATTTTCTGGAGCGTGGGTGCTATATAGGTGCGGTGGTTCAGTATACATGCCAGTGCTGGATAGGGAGGTGTTCTATATAAGTGCATGTGCCATATAGTTGCGGAGTTCCACTTTTTTGAGGCTAGAGTGCCGTATTGTTGCTAGTGCCCAAGATGTGCGATCTTGCCACATTTTCTGGAGCGTGGGTGCTATATAGGTGCGGTGGTTCAGTATACATGCCAGTGCTGGATAGGGAGGTGTTCTATATAAGTGCATGTGCCATATAGTTGCGGAGTTCCACTTTTTTGAGGCTAGAGTGCCGTATTGTTGCTAGTGCCCAAGATGTGCGATCTTGCCACATTTTCTGGAGCGTGGGTGCTATATAGGTGCGGTGGTTCAGTATACATGCCAGTGCTGGATAGGGAGGTGTTCTATATAAGTGCATGTGCCATATAGTTGCGGAGTTCCACTTTTTTGAGGCTAGAGTGCCGTATTGTTGCTAGTGCCCAAGATGTGCGATCTTGCCACATTTTCTGGAGCGTGGGTGCTATATAGGTGCGGTGGTTCAGTATACATGCCAGTGCTGGATAGGGAGGTGTTCTATATAAGTGCATGTGCCATATAGTTGCGGAGTTCCACTTTTTTGAGGCTAGAGTGCCGTATTGTTGCTAGTGCCCAAGATGTGCGATCTTGCCACATTTTCTGGAGCGTGGGTGCTATATAGGTGCGGTGGTTCAGTATACATGCCAGTGCTGGATAGGGAGGTGTTCTATATAAGTGCATGTGCCATATAGTTGCGGAGTTCCACTTTTTTGAGGCTAGAGTGCCGTATTGTTGCTAGTGCCCAAGATGTGCGATCTTGCCACATTTTCTGGAGCGTGGGTGCTATATAGGTGCGGTGGTTCAGTATACATGCCAGTGCTGGATAGGGAGGTGTTCTATATAAGTGCATGTGCCATATAGTTGCGGAGTTCCACTTTTTTGAGGCTAGAGTGCCGTATTGTTGCTAGTGCCCAAGATGTGCGATCTTGCCACATTTTCTGGAGCGTGGGTGCTATATAGGTGCGGTGGTTCAGTATACATGCCAGTGCTGGATAGGGAGGTGTTCTATATAAGTGCATGTGCCATATAGTTGCGGAGTTCCACTTTTTTGAGGCTAGAGTGCCGTATTGTTGCTAGTGCCCAAGATGTGCGATCTTGCCACATTTTCTGGAGCGTGGGTGCTATATAGGTGCGGTGGTTCAGTATACATGCCAGTGCTGGATAGGGAGGTGTTCTATATAAGTGCATGTGCCATATAGTTGCGGAGTTCCACTTTTTTGAGGCTAGAGTGCCGTATTGTTGCTAGTGCCCAAGATGTGCGATCTTGCCACATTTTCTGGAGCGTGGGTGCTATATAGGTGCGGTGGTTCAGTATACATGCCAGTGCTGGATAGGGAGGTGTTCTATATAAGTGCATGTGCCATATAGTTGCGGAGTTCCACTTTTTTGAGGCTAGAGTGCCGTATTGTTGCTAGTGCCCAAGATGTGCGATCTTGCCACATTTTCTGGAGCGTGGGTGCTATATAGGTGCGGTGGTTCAGTATACATGCCAGTGCTGGATAGGGAGGTGTTCTATATAAGTGCAGGTGCCATATAGTTGCGGAGTTCCACTTTTTTGAGGCTAGAGTGCCGTATTGTTGCTAGTGCCCAAGATGTGCGATCTTGCCACATTTTCTGGAGCGTGGGTGCTATATAGGTGCGGTGGTTCAGTATACATGCCAGTGCTGGATAGGGAGGTGTTCTATATAAGTGCATGTGCCATATAGTTGCGGAGTTCCACTTTTTTGAGGCTAGAGTGCCGTATTGTTGCTAGTGCCCAAGATGTGCGATCTTGCCACATTTTCTGGAGCGTGGGTGCTATATAGGTGCGGTGGTTCAGTATACATGCCAGTGCTGGATAGGGAGGTGTTCTATATAAGTGCATGTGCCATATAGTTGCGGAGTTCCACTTTTTTGAGGCTAGAGTGCCGTATTGTTGCTAGTGCCCAAGATGTGCGATCTTGCCACATTTTCTGGAGCGTGGGTGCTATATAGGTGCGGTGGTTCAGTATACATGCCAGTGCTGGATAGGGAGGTGTTCTATATAAGTGCATGTGCCATATAGTTGCGGAGTTCCACTTTTTTGAGGCTAGAGTGCCGTATTGTTGCTAGTGCCCAAGATGTGCGATCTTGCCACATTTTCTGGAGCGTGGGTGCTATATAGGTGCGGTGGTTCAGTATACATGCCAGTGCTGGATAGGGAGGTGTTCTATATAAGTGCAGGTGCCATATAGTTGCGGAGTTCCACTTTTTTGAGGCTAGAGTGCCGTATTGTTGCTAGTGCCCAAGATGTGCGATCTTGCCACATTTTCTGGAGCGTGGGTGCTATATAGGTGCGGTGGTTCAGTATACATGCCAGTGCTGGATAGGGAGGTGTTCTATATAAGTGCATGTGCCATATAGTTGCGGAGTTCCACTTTTTTGAGGCTAGAGTGCCGTATTGTTGCTAGTGCCCAAGATGTGCGATCTTGCCACATTTTCTGGAGCGTGGGTGCTATATAGGTGCGGTGGTTCAGTATACATGCCAGTGCTGGATAGGGAGGTGTTCTATATAAGTGCATGTGCCATATAGTTGCGGAGTTCCACTTTTTTGAGGCTAGAGTGCCGTATTGTTGCTAGTGCCCAAGATGTGCGATCTTGCCACATTTTCTGGAGCGTGGGTGCTATATAGGTGCGGTGGTTCAGTATACATGCCAGTGCTGGATAGGGAGGTGTTCTATATAAGTGCATGTGCCATATAGTTGCGGAGTTCCACTTTTTTGAGGCTAGAGTGCCGTATTGTTGCTAGTGCCCAAGATGTGCGATCTTGCCACATTTTCTGGAGCGTGGGTGCTATATAGGTGCGGTGGTTCAGTATACATGCCAGTGCTGGATAGGGAGGTGTTCTATATAAGTGCAGGTGCCATATAGTTGCGGAGTTCCACTTTTTTGAGGCTAGAGTGCCGTATTGTTGCTAGTGCCCAAGATGTGCGATCTTGCCACATTTTCTGGAGCGTGGGTGCTATATAGGTGCGGTGGTTCAGTATACATGCCAGTGCTGGATAGGGAGGTGTTCTATATAAGTGCATGTGCCATATAGTTGCGGAGTTCCACTTTTTTGAGGCTAGAGTGCCGTATTGTTGCTAGTGCCCAAGATGTGCGATCTTGCCACATTTTCTGGAGCGTGGGTGCTATATAGGTGCGGTGGTTCAGTATACATGCCAGTGCTGGATAGGGAGGTGTTCTATATAAGTGCATGTGCCATATAGTTGCGGAGTTCCACTTTTTTGAGGCTAGAGTGCCGTATTGTTGCTAGTGCCCAAGATGTGCGATCTTGCCACATTTTCTGGAGCGTGGGTGCTATATAGGTGCGGTGGTTCAGTATACATGCCAGTGCTGGATAGGGAGGTGTTCTATATAAGTGCAGGTGCCATATAGTTGCGGAGTTCCACTTTTTTGAGGCTAGAGTGCCGTATTGTTGCTAGTGCCCAAGATGTGCGATCTTGCCACATTTTCTGGAGCGTGGGTGCTATATAGGTGCGGTGGTTCAGTATACATGCCAGTGCTGGATAGGGAGGTGTTCTATATAAGTGCATGTGCCATATAGTTGCGGAGTTCCACTTTTTTGAGGCTAGAGTGCCGTATTGTTGCTAGTGCCCAAGATGTGCGATCTTGCCACATTTTCTGGAGCGTGGGTGCTATATAGGTGCGGTGGTTCAGTATACATGCCAGTGCTGGATAGGGAGGTGTTCTATATAAGTGCATGTGCCATATAGTTGCGGAGTTCCACTTTTTTGAGGCTAGAGTGCCGTATTGTTGCTAGTGCCCAAGATGTGCGATCTTGCCACATTTTCTGGAGCGTGGGTGCTATATAGGTGCGGTGGTTCAGTATACATGCCAGTGCTGGATAGGGAGGTGTTCTATATAAGTGCAGTGCCATATAGTTGCGGAGTTCCACTTTTTTGAGGCTAGAGTGCCGTATTGTTGCTAGTGCCCAAGATGTGCGATCTTGCCACATTTTCTGGAGCGTGGGTGCTATATAGGTGCGGTGGTTCAGTATACATGCCAGTGCTGGATAGGGAGGTGTTCTATATAAGTGCATGTGCCATATAGTTGCGGAGTTCCACTTTTTTGAGGCTAGAGTGCCGTATTGTTGCTAGTGCCCAAGATGTGCGATCTTGCCACATTTTCTGGAGCGTGGGTGCTATATAGGTGCGGTGGTTCAGTATACATGCCAGTGCTGGATAGGGAGGTGTTCTATATAAGTGCAGGTGCCATATAGTTGCGGAGTTCCACTTTTTTGAGGCTAGAGTGCCGTATTGTTGCTAGTGCCAAGATGTGCGATCTTGCCACATTTTCTGGAGCGTGGGTGCTATATAGGTGCGGTGGTTCAGTATACATGCCAGTGCTGGATAGGGAGGTGTTCTATATAAGTGCAGGTGCCATATAGTTGCGGAGTTCCACTTTTTGAGGCTAGAGTGCCGTATTGTTGCTAGTGCCCAAGATGTGCGATCTTGCCACATTTTCTGGAGCGTGGGTGCTATATAGGTGCGGTGGTTCAGTATACATGCCAGTGCTGGATAGGGAGGTGTTCTATATAAGTGCAGGTGCCATATAGTTGCGGAGTTTCCACTTTTTTGAGGCTAGAGTGCCGTATTGTTGCTAGTGCCCAAGATGTGCGATCTTGCCACATTTTCTGGAGCGTGGGTGCTATATAGGTGCGGTGGTTCAGTATACATGCCAGTGCTGGATAGGGAGGTGTTCTATATAAGTGCAGGTGCCATATAGTTGCGGAGTTCCACTTTTTTGAGGCTAGAGTGCCGTATTGTTGCTAGTGCCCAAGATGTGCGATCTTGCCACATTTTCTGGAGCGTGGGTGCTATATAGGTGCGGTGGTTCAGTATACATGCCAGTGCTGGATAGGGAGGTGTTCTATATAAGTGCATGTGCCATATAGTTGCGGAGTTCCACTTTTTTGAGGCTAGAGTGCCGTATTGTTGCTAGTGCCCAAGATGTGCGATCTTGCCACATTTTCTGGAGCGTGGGTGCTATATAGGTGCGGTGGTTCAGTATACATGCCAGTGCTGGATAGGGAGGTGTTCTATATAAGTGCATGTGCCATATAGTTGCGGAGTTCCACTTTTTTGAGGCTAGAGTGCCGTATTGTTGCTAGTGCCCAAGATGTGCGATCTTGCCACATTTTCTGGAGCGTGGGTGCTATATAGGTGCGGTGGTTCAGTATACATGCCAGTGCTGGATAGGGAGGTGTTCTATATAAGTGCATGTGCCATATAGTTGCGGAGTTCCACTTTTTTGAGGCTAGAGTGCCGTATTGTTGCTAGTGCCCAAGATGTGCGATCTTGCCACATTTTCTGGAGCGTGGGTGCTATATAGGTGCGGTGGTTCAGTATACATGCCAGTGCTGGATAGGGAGGTGTTCTATATAAGTGCATGTGCCATATAGTTGCGGAGTTCCACTTTTTTGAGGCTAGAGTGCCGTATTGTTGCTAGTGCCCAAGATGTGCGATCTTGCCACATTTTCTGGAGCGTGGGTGCTATATAGGTGCGGTGGTTCAGTATACATGCCAGTGCTGGATAGGGAGGTGTTCTATATAAGTGCAGGTGCCATATAGTTGCGGAGTTCCACTTTTTTGAGGCTAGAGTGCCGTATTGTTGCTAGTGCCCAAGATGTGCGATCTTGCCACATTTTCTGGAGCGTGGGTGCTATATAGGTGCGGTGGTTCAGTATACATGCCAGTGCTGGATAGGGAGGTGTTCTATATAAGTGCAGGTGCCATATAGTTGCGGAGTTCCACTTTTTTGAGGCTAGAGTGCCGTATTGTTGCTAGTGCCCAAGATGTGCGATCTTGCCACATTTTCTGGAGCGTGGGTGCTATATAGGTGCGGTGGTTCAGTATACATGCCAGTGCTGGATAGGGAGGTGTTCTATATAAGTGCAGGTGCCATATAGTTGCGGAGTTCCACTTTTTTGAGGCTAGAGTGCCGTATTGTTGCTAGTGCCCAAGATGTGCGATCTTGCCACATTTTCTGGAGCGTGGGTGCTATATAGGTGCGGTGGTTCAGTATACATGCCAGTGCTGGATAGGGAGGTGTTCTATATAAGTGCATGTGCCATATAGTGCGGAGTTCCACTTTTTTGAGGCTAGAGTGCCGTATTGTTGCTAGTGCCCAAGATGTGCGATCTTGCCACATTTTCTGGAGCGTGGGTGCTATATAGGTGCGGTGGTTCAGTATACATGCCAGTGCTGGATAGGGAGGTGTTCTATATAAGTGCATGTGCCATATAGTTGCGGAGTTCCACTTTTTGAGGCTAGAGTGCCGTATTGTTGCTAGTGCCCAAGATGTGCGATCTTGCCACATTTTCTGGAGCGTGGGTGCTATATAGGTGCGGTGGTTCAGTATACATGCCAGTGCTGGATAGGGAGGTGTTCTATATAAGTGCAGGTGCCATATAGTTGCGGAGTTCCACTTTTTTGAGGCTAGAGTGCCGTATTGTTGCTAGTGCCCAAGATGTGCGATCTTGCCACATTTTCTGGAGCGTGGGTGCTATATAGGTGCGGTGGTTCAGTATACATGCCAGTGCTGGATAGGGAGGTGTTCTATATAAGTGCAGGTGCCATATAGTTGCGGAGTTCCACTTTTTTGAGGCTAGAGTGCCGTATTGTTGCTAGTGCCCAAGATGTGCGATCTTGCCACATTTTCTGGAGCGTGGGTGCTATATAGGTGCGGTGGTTCAGTATACATGCCAGTGCTGGATAGGGAGGTGTTCTATATAAGTGCAGGTGCCATATAGTTGCGGAGTTCCACTTTTTTGAGGCTAGAGTGCCGTATTGTTGCTAGTGCCCAAGATGTGCGATCTTGCCACATTTTCTGGAGCGTGGGTGCTATATAGGTGCGGTGGTTCAGTATACATGCCAGTGCTGGATAGGGAGGTGTTCTATATAAGTGCATGTGCCATATAGTTGCGGAGTTCCACTTTTTTGAGGCTAGAGTGCCGTATTGTTGCTAGTGCCCAAGATGTGCGATCTTGCCACATTTTCTGGAGCGTGGGTGCTATATAGGTGCGGTGGTTCAGTATACATGCCAGTGCTGGATAGGGAGGTGTTCTATATAAGTGCAGGTGCCATATAGTTGCGGAGTTCCACTTTTTTGAGGCTAGAGTGCCGTATTGTTGCTAGTGCCCAAGATGTGCGATCTTGCCACATTTTCTGGAGCGTGGGTGCTATATAGGTGCGGTGGTTCAGTATACATGCCAGTGCTGGATAGGGAGGTGTTCTATATAAGTGCAGGTGCCATATAGTTGCGGAGTTCCACTTTTTTGAGGCTAGAGTGCCGTATTGTTGCTAGTGCCCAAGATGTGCGATCTTGCCACATTTTCTGGAGCGTGGGTGCTATATAGGTGCGGTGGTTCAGTATACATGCCAGTGCTGGATAGGGAGGTGTTCTATATAAGTGCATGTGCCATATAGTTGCGGAGTTCCACTTTTTTGAGGCTAGAGTGCCGTATTGTTGCTAGTGCCCAAGATGTGCGATCTTGCCACATTTTCTGGAGCGTGGGTGCTATATAGGTGCGGTGGTTCAGTATACATGCCAGTGCTGGATAGGGAGGTGTTCTATATAAGTGCATGTGCCATATAGTTGCGGAGTTCCACTTTTTTGAGGCTAGAGTGCCGTATTGTTGCTAGTGCCCAAGATGTGCGATCTTGCCACATTTTCTGGAGCGTGGGTGCTATATAGGTGCGGTGGTTCAGTATACATGCCAGTGCTGGATAGGGAGGTGTTCTATATAAGTGCATGTGCCATATAGTTGCGGAGTTCCACTTTTTTGAGGCTAGAGTGCCGTATTGTTGCTAGTGCCCAAGATGTGCGATCTTGCCACATTTTCTGGAGCGTGGGTGCTATATAGGTGCGGTGGTTCAGTATACATGCCAGTGCTGGATAGGGAGGTGTTCTATATAAGTGCAGGTGCCATATAGTTGCGGAGTTCCACTTTTTTGAGGCTAGAGTGCCGTATTGTTGCTAGTGCCCAAGATGTGCGATCTTGCCACATTTTCTGGAGCGTGGGTGCTATATAGGTGCGGTGGTTCAGTATACATGCCAGTGCTGGATAGGGAGGTGTTCTATATAAGTGCATGTGCCATATAGTTGCGGAGTTCCACTTTTTTGAGGCTAGAGTGCCGTATTGTTGCTAGTGCCCAAGATGTGCGATCTTGCCACATTTTCTGGAGCGTGGGTGCTATATAGGTGCGGTGGTTCAGTATACATGCCAGTGCTGGATAGGGAGGTGTTCTATATAAGTGCATGTGCCATATAGTTGCGGAGTTCCACTTTTTTGAGGCTAGAGTGCCGTATTGTTGCTAGTGCCCAAGATGTGCGATCTTGCCACATTTTCTGGAGCGTGGGTGCTATATAGGTGCGGTGGTTCAGTATACATGCCAGTGCTGGATAGGGAGGTGTTCTATATAAGTGCATGTGCCATATAGTTGCGGAGTTCCACTTTTTTGAGGCTAGAGTGCCGTATTGTTGCTAGTGCCCAAGATGTGCGATCTTGCCACATTTTCTGGAGCGTGGGTGCTATATAGGTGCGGTGGTTCAGTATACATGCCAGTGCTGGATAGGGAGGTGTTCTATATAAGTGCAGGTGCCATATAGTTGCGGAGTTCCACTTTTTTGAGGCTAGAGTGCCGTATTGTTGCTAGTGCCCAAGATGTGCGATCTTGCCACATTTTCTGGAGCGTGGGTGCTATATAGGTGCGGTGGTTCAGTATACATGCCAGTGCTGGATAGGGAGGTGTTCTATATAAGTGCAGGTGCCATATAGTTGCGGAGTTCCACTTTTTTGAGGCTAGAGTGCCGTATTGTTGCTAGTGCCCAAGATGTGCGATCTTGCCACATTTTCTGGAGCGTGGGTGCTATATAGGTGCGGTGGTTCAGTATACATGCCAGTGCTGGATAGGGAGGTGTTCTATATAAGTGCATGTGCCATATAGTTGCGGAGTTCCACTTTTTTGAGGCTAGAGTGCCGTATTGTTGCTAGTGCCCAAGATGTGCGATCTTGCCACATTTTCTGGAGCGTGGGTGCTATATAGGTGCGGTGGTTCAGTATACATGCCAGTGCTGGATAGGGAGGTGTTCTATATAAGTGCATGTGCCATATAGTTGCGGAGTTCCACTTTTTTGAGGCTAGAGTGCCGTATTGTTGCTAGTGCCCAAGATGTGCGATCTTGCCACATTTTCTGGAGCGTGGGTGCTATATAGGTGCGGTGGTTCAGTATACATGCCAGTGCTGGATAGGGAGGTGTTCTATATAAGTGCAGGTGCCATATAGTTGCGGAGTTCCACTTTTTTGAGGCTAGAGTGCCGTATTGTTGCTAGTGCCCAAGATGTGCGATCTTGCCACATTTTCTGGAGCGTGGGTGCTATATAGGTGCGGTGGTTCAGTATACATGCCAGTGCTGGATAGGGAGGTGTTCTATATAAGTGCATGTGCCATATAGTTGCGGAGTTCCACTTTTTTGAGGCTAGAGTGCCGTATTGTTGCTAGTGCCCAAGATGTGCGATCTTGCCACATTTTCTGGAGCGTGGGTGCTATATAGGTGCGGTGGTTCAGTATACATGCCAGTGCTGGATAGGGAGGTGTTCTATATAAGTGCAGGTGCCATATAGTTGCGGAGTTCCACTTTTTTGAGGCTAGAGTGCCGTATTGTTGCTAGTGCCCAAGATGTGCGATCTTGCCACATTTTCTGGAGCGTGGGTGCTATATAGGTGCGGTGGTTCAGTATACATGCCAGTGCTGGATAGGGAGGTGTTCTATATAAGTGCAGGTGCCATATAGTTGCGGAGTTCCACTTTTTTGAGGCTAGAGTGCCGTATTGTTGCTAGTGCCCAAGATGTGCGATCTTGCCACATTTTCTGGAGCGTGGGTGCTATATAGGTGCGGTGGTTCAGTATACATGCCAGTGCTGGATAGGGAGGTGTTCTATATAAGTGCAGGTGCCATATAGTTGCGGAGTTCCACTTTTTTGAGGCTAGAGTGCCGTATTGTTGCTAGTGCCCAAGATGTGCGATCTTGCCACATTTTCTGGAGCGTGGGTGCTATATAGGTGCGGTGGTTCAGTATACATGCCAGTGCTGGATAGGGAGGTGTTCTATATAAGTGCAGGTGCCATATAGTTGCGGAGTTCCACTTTTTTGAGGCTAGAGTGCCGTATTGTTGCTAGTGCCCAAGATGTGCGATCTTGCCACATTTTCTGGAGCGTGGGTGCTATATAGGTGCGGTGGTTCAGTATACATGCTAGTGCTGGATAGGGAGGTGTTCTATATAAGTGCATGTGCCATATAGTTGCGGAGTTCCACTTTTTTGAGGCTAGAGTGCCGTATTGTTGCTAGTGCCCAAGATGTGCGATCTTGCCACATTTTCTGGAGCGTGGGTGCTATATAGGTGCGGTGGTTCAGTATACATGCCAGTGCTGGATAGGGAGGTGTTCTATATAAGTGCAGGTGCCATATAGTTGCGGAGTTCCACTTTTTTGAGGCTAGAGTGCCGTATTGTTGCTAGTGCCCAAGATGTGCGATCTTGCCACATTTTCTGGAGCGTGGGTGCTATATAGGTGCGGTGGTTCAGTATACATGCCAGTGCTGGATAGGGAGGTGTTCTATATAAGTGCAGGTGCCATATAGTTGCGGAGTTCCACTTTTTTGAGGCTAGAGTGCCGTATTGTTGCTAGTGCCCAAGATGTGCGATCTTGCCACATTTTCTGGAGCGTGGGTGCTATATAGGTGCGGTGGTTCAGTATACATGCCAGTGCTGGATAGGGAGGTGTTCTATATAAGTGCAGGTGCCATATAGTTGCGGAGTTCCACTTTTTTGAGGCTAGAGTGCCGTATTGTTGCTAGTGCCCAAGATGTGCGATCTTGCCACATTTTCTGGAGCGTGGGTGCTATATAGGTGCGGTGGTTCAGTATACATGCCAGTGCTGGATAGGGAGGTGTTCTATATAAGTGCATGTGCCATATAGTTGCGGAGTTCCACTTTTTTGAGGCTAGAGTGCCGTATTGTTGCTAGTGCCCAAGATGTGCGATCTTGCCACATTTTCTGGAGCGTGGGTGCTATATAGGTGCGGTGGTTCAGTATACATGCCAGTGCTGGATAGGGAGGTGTTCTATATAAGTGCATGTGCCATATAGTTGCGGAGTTCCACTTTTTTGAGGCTAGAGTGCCGTATTGTTGCTAGTGCCCAAGATGTGCGATCTTGCCACATTTTCTGGAGCGTGGGTGCTATATAGGTGCGGTGGTTCAGTATACATGCCAGTGCTGGATAGGGAGGTGTTCTATATAAGTGCATGTGCCATATAGTTGCGGAGTTCCACTTTTTTGAGGCTAGAGTGCCGTATTGTTGCTAGTGCCCAAGATGTGCGATCTTGCCACATTTTCTGGAGCGTGGGTGCTATATAGGTGCGGTGGTTCAGTATACATGCCAGTGCTGGATAGGGAGGTGTTCTATATAAGTGCATGTGCCATATAGTTGCGGAGTTCCACTTTTTTGAGGCTAGAGTGCCGTATTGTTGCTAGTGCCCAAGATGTGCGATCTTGCCACATTTTCTGGAGCGTGGGTGCTATATAGGTGCGGTGGTTCAGTATACATGCCAGTGCTGGATAGGGAGGTGTTCTATATAAGTGCATGTGCCATATAGTTGCGGAGTTCCACTTTTTTGAGGCTAGAGTGCCGTATTGTTGCTAGTGCCCAAGATGTGCGATCTTGCCACATTTTCTGGAGCGTGGGTGCTATATAGGTGCGGTGGTTCAGTATACATGCCAGTGCTGGATAGGGAGGTGTTCTATATAAGTGCATGTGCCATATAGTTGCGGAGTTCCACTTTTTTGAGGCTAGAGTGCCGTATTGTTGCTAGTGCCCAAGATGTGCGATCTTGCCACATTTTCTGGAGCGTGGGTGCTATATAGGTGCGGTGGTTCAGTATACATGCCAGTGCTGGATAGGGAGGTGTTCTATATAAGTGCATGTGCCATATAGTTGCGGAGTTCCACTTTTTTGAGGCTAGAGTGCCGTATTGTTGCTAGTGCCCAAGATGTGCGATCTTGCCACATTTTCTGGAGCGTGGGTGCTATATAGGTGCGGTGGTTCAGTATACATGCCAGTGCTGGATAGGGAGGTGTTCTATATAAGTGCATGTGCCATATAGTTGCGGAGTTCCACTTTTTTGAGGCTAGAGTGCCGTATTGTTGCTAGTGCCCAAGATGTGCGATCTTGCCACATTTTCTGGAGCGTGGGTGCTATATAGGTGCGGTGGTTCAGTATACATGCCAGTGCTGGATAGGGAGGTGTTCTATATAAGTGCATGTGCCATATAGTTGCGGAGTTCCACTTTTTTGAGGCTAGAGTGCCGTATTGTTGCTAGTGCCCAAGATGTGCGATCTTGCCACATTTTCTGGAGCGTGGGTGCTATATAGGTGCGGTGGTTCAGTATACATGCCAGTGCTGGATAGGGAGGTGTTCTATATAAGTGCATGTGCCATATAGTTGCGGAGTTCCACTTTTTTGAGGCTAGAGTGCCGTATTGTTGCTAGTGCCCAAGATGTGCGATCTTGCCACATTTTCTGGAGCGTGGGTGCTATATAGGTGCGGTGGTTCAGTATACATGCCAGTGCTGGATAGGGAGGTGTTCTATATAAGTGCATGTGCCATATAGTTGCGGAGTTCCACTTTTTTGAGGCTAGAGTGCCGTATTGTTGCTAGTGCCCAAGATGTGCGATCTTGCCACATTTTCTGGAGCGTGGGTGCTATATAGGTGCGGTGGTTCAGTATACATGCCAGTGCTGGATAGGGAGGTGTTCTATATAAGTGCATGTGCCATATAGTTGCGGAGTTCCACTTTTTTGAGGCTAGAGTGCCGTATTGTTGCTAGTGCCCAAGATGTGCGATCTTGCCACATTTTCTGGAGCGTGGGTGCTATATAGGTGCGGTGGTTCAGTATACATGCCAGTGCTGGATAGGGAGGTGTTCTATATAAGTGCAGGTGCCATATAGTTGCGGAGTTCCACTTTTTTGAGGCTAGAGTGCCGTATTGTTGCTAGTGCCCAAGATGTGCGATCTTGCCACATTTTCTGGAGCGTGGGTGCTATATAGGTGCGGTGGTTCAGTATACATGCCAGTGCTGGATAGGGAGGTGTTCTATATAAGTGCATGTGCCATATAGTTGCGGAGTTCCACTTTTTTGAGGCTAGAGTGCCGTATTGTTGCTAGTGCCCAAGATGTGCGATCTTGCCACATTTTCTGGAGCGTGGGTGCTATATAGGTGCGGTGGTTCAGTATACATGCCAGTGCTGGATAGGGAGGTGTTCTATATAAGTGCATGTGCCATATAGTTGCGGAGTTCCACTTTTTTGAGGCTAGAGTGCCGTATTGTTGCTAGTGCCCAAGATGTGCGATCTTGCCACATTTTCTGGAGCGTGGGTGCTATATAGGTGCGGTGGTTCAGTATACATGCCAGTGCTGGATAGGGAGGTGTTCTATATAAGTGCATGTGCCATATAGTTGCGGAGTTCCACTTTTTTGAGGCTAGAGTGCCGTATTGTTGCTAGTGCCCAAGATGTGCGATCTTGCCACATTTTCTGGAGCGTGGGTGCTATATAGGTGCGGTGGTTCAGTATACATGCCAGTGCTGGATAGGGAGGTGTTCTATATAAGTGCATGTGCCATATAGTTGCGGAGTTCCACTTTTTTGAGGCTAGAGTGCCGTATTGTTGCTAGTGCCCAAGATGTGCGATCTTGCCACATTTTCTGGAGCGTGGGTGCTATATAGGTGCGGTGGTTCAGTATACATGCCAGTGCTGGATAGGGAGGTGTTCTATATAAGTGCATGTGCCATATAGTTGCGGAGTTCCACTTTTTTGAGGCTAGAGTGCCGTATTGTTGCTAGTGCCCAAGATGTGCGATCTTGCCACATTTTCTGGAGCGTGGGTGCTATATAGGTGCGGTGGTTCAGTATACATGCCAGTGCTGGATAGGGAGGTGTTCTATATAAGTGCATGTGCCATATAGTTGCGGAGTTCCACTTTTTTGAGGCTAGAGTGCCGTATTGTTGCTAGTGCCCAAGATGTGCGATCTTGCCACATTTTCTGGAGCGTGGGTGCTATATAGGTGCGGTGGTTCAGTATACATGCCAGTGCTGGATAGGGAGGTGTTCTATATAAGTGCATGTGCCATATAGTTGCGGAGTTCCACTTTTTTGAGGCTAGAGTGCCGTATTGTTGCTAGTGCCCAAGATGTGCGATCTTGCCACATTTTCTGGAGCGTGGGTGCTATATAGGTGCGGTGGTTCAGTATACATGCCAGTGCTGGATAGGGAGGTGTTCTATATAAGTGCATGTGCCATATAGTTGCGGAGTTCCACTTTTTTGAGGCTAGAGTGCCGTATTGTTGCTAGTGCCCAAGATGTGCGATCTTGCCACATTTTCTGGAGCGTGGGTGCTATATAGGTGCGGTGGTTCAGTATACATGCCAGTGCTGGATAGGGAGGTGTTCTATATAAGTGCATGTGCCATATAGTTGCGGAGTTCCACTTTTTTGAGGCTAGAGTGCCGTATTGTTGCTAGTGCCCAAGATGTGCGATCTTGCCACATTTTCTGGAGCGTGGGTGCTATATAGGTGCGGTGGTTCAGTATACATGCCAGTGCTGGATAGGGAGGTGTTCTATATAAGTGCAGGTGCCATATAGTTGCGGAGTTCCACTTTTTTGAGGCTAGAGTGCCGTATTGTTGCTAGTGCCCAAGATGTGCGATCTTGCCACATTTTCTGGAGCGTGGGTGCTATATAGGTGCGGTGGTTCAGTATACATGCCAGTGCTGGATAGGGAGGTGTTCTATATAAGTGCATGTGCCATATAGTTGCGGAGTTCCACTTTTTTGAGGCTAGAGTGCCGTATTGTTGCTAGTGCCCAAGATGTGCGATCTTGCCACATTTTCTGGAGCGTGGGTGCTATATAGGTGCGGTGGTTCAGTATACATGCCAGTGCTGGATAGGGAGGTGTTCTATATAAGTGCAGGTGCCATATAGTTGCGGAGTTCCACTTTTTTGAGGCTAGAGTGCCGTATTGTTGCTAGTGCCCAAGATGTGCGATCTTGCCACATTTTCTGGAGCGTGGGTGCTATATAGGTGCGGTGGTTCAGTATACATGCCAGTGCTGGATAGGGAGGTGTTCTATATAAGTGCATGTGCCATATAGTTGCGGAGTTCCACTTTTTTGAGGCTAGAGTGCCGTATTGTTGCTAGTGCCCAAGATGTGCGATCTTGCCACATTTTCTGGAGCGTGGGTGCTATATAGGTGCGGTGGTTCAGTATACATGCCAGTGCTGGATAGGGAGGTGTTCTATATAAGTGCATGTGCCATATAGTTGCGGAGTTCCACTTTTTTGAGGCTAGAGTGCCGTATTGTTGCTAGTGCCCAAGATGTGCGATCTTGCCACATTTTCTGGAGCGTGGGTGCTATATAGGTGCGGTGGTTCAGTATACATGCCAGTGCTGGATAGGGAGGTGTTCTATATAAGTGCAGGTGCCATATAGTTGCGGAGTTCCACTTTTTTGAGGCTAGAGTGCCGTATTGTTGCTAGTGCCCAAGATGTGCGATCTTGCCACATTTTCTGGAGCGTGGGTGCTATATAGGTGCGGTGGTTCAGTATACATGCCAGTGCTGGATAGGGAGGTGTTCTATATAAGTGCATGTGCCATATAGTTGCGGAGTTCCACTTTTTTGAGGCTAGAGTGCCGTATTGTTGCTAGTGCCCAAGATGTGCGATCTTGCCACATTTTCTGGAGCGTGGGTGCTATATAGGTGCGGTGGTTCAGTATACATGCCAGTGCTGGATAGGGAGGTGTTCTATATAAGTGCATGTGCCATATAGTTGCGGAGTTCCACTTTTTTGAGGCTAGAGTGCCGTATTGTTGCTAGTGCCCAAGATGTGCGATCTTGCCACATTTTCTGGAGCGTGGGTGCTATATAGGTGCGGTGGTTCAGTATACATGCCAGTGCTGGATAGGGAGGTGTTCTATATAAGTGCATGTGCCATATAGTTGCGGAGTTCCACTTTTTTGAGGCTAGAGTGCCGTATTGTTGCTAGTGCCCAAGATGTGCGATCTTGCCACATTTTCTGGAGCGTGGGTGCTATATAGGTGCGGTGGTTCAGTATACATGCCAGTGCTGGATAGGGAGGTGTTCTATATAAGTGCATGTGCCATATAGTTGCGGAGTTCCACTTTTTTGAGGCTAGAGTGCCGTATTGTTGCTAGTGCCCAAGATGTGCGATCTTGCCACATTTTCTGGAGCGTGGGTGCTATATAGGTGCGGTGGTTCAGTATACATGCCAGTGCTGGATAGGGAGGTGTTCTATATAAGTGCATGTGCCATATAGTTGCGGAGTTCCACTTTTTTGAGGCTAGAGTGCCGTATTGTTGCTAGTGCCCAAGATGTGCGATCTTGCCACATTTTCTGGAGCGTGGGTGCTATATAGGTGCGGTGGTTCAGTATACATGCCAGTGCTGGATAGGGAGGTGTTCTATATAAGTGCAGGTGCCATATAGTTGCGGAGTTCCACTTTTTTGAGGCTAGAGTGCCGTATTGTTGCTAGTGCCCAAGATGTGCGATCTTGCCACATTTTCTGGAGCGTGGGTGCTATATAGGTGCGGTGGTTCAGTATACATGCCAGTGCTGGATAGGGAGGTGTTCTATATAAGTGCATGTGCCATATAGTTGCGGAGTTCCACTTTTTTGAGGCTAGAGTGCCGTATTGTTGCTAGTGCCCAAGATGTGCGATCTTGCCACATTTTCTGGAGCGTGGGTGCTATATAGGTGCGGTGGTTCAGTATACATGCCAGTGCTGGATAGGGAGGTGTTCTATATAAGTGCATGTGCCATATAGTTGCGGAGTTCCACTTTTTTGAGGCTAGAGTGCCGTATTGTTGCTAGTGCCCAAGATGTGCGATCTTGCCACATTTTCTGGAGCGTGGGTGCTATATAGGTGCGGTGGTTCAGTATACATGCCAGTGCTGGATAGGGAGGTGTTCTATATAAGTGCATGTGCCATATAGTTGCGGAGTTCCACTTTTTTGAGGCTAGAGTGCCGTATTGTTGCTAGTGCCCAAGATGTGCGATCTTGCCACATTTTCTGGAGCGTGGGTGCTATATAGGTGCGGTGGTTCAGTATACATGCCAGTGCTGGATAGGGAGGTGTTCTATATAAGTGCATGTGCCATATAGTTGCGGAGTTCCACTTTTTTGAGGCTAGAGTGCCGTATTGTTGCTAGTGCCCAAGATGTGCGATCTTGCCACATTTTCTGGAGCGTGGGTGCTATATAGGTGCGGTGGTTCAGTATACATGCCAGTGCTGGATAGGGAGGTGTTCTATATAAGTGCATGTGCCATATAGTTGCGGAGTTCCACTTTTTTGAGGCTAGAGTGCCGTATTGTTGCTAGTGCCCAAGATGTGCGATCTTGCCACATTTTCTGGAGCGTGGGTGCTATATAGGTGCGGTGGTTCAGTATACATGCCAGTGCTGGATAGGGAGGTGTTCTATATAAGTGCATGTGCCATATAGTTGCGGAGTTCCACTTTTTTGAGGCTAGAGTGCCGTATTGTTGCTAGTGCCCAAGATGTGCGATCTTGCCACATTTTCTGGAGCGTGGGTGCTATATAGGTGCGGTGGTTCAGTATACATGCCAGTGCTGGATAGGGAGGTGTTCTATATAAGTGCATGTGCCATATAGTTGCGGAGTTCCACTTTTTTGAGGCTAGAGTGCCGTATTGTTGCTAGTGCCCAAGATGTGCGATCTTGCCACATTTTCTGGAGCGTGGGTGCTATATAGGTGCGGTGGTTCAGTATACATGCCAGTGCTGGATAGGGAGGTGTTCTATATAAGTGCATGTGCCATATAGTTGCGGAGTTCCACTTTTTTGAGGCTAGAGTGCCGTATTGTTGCTAGTGCCCAAGATGTGCGATCTTGCCACATTTTCTGGAGCGTGGGTGCTATATAGGTGCGGTGGTTCAGTATACATGCCAGTGCTGGATAGGGAGGTGTTCTATATAAGTGCATGTGCCATATAGTTGCGGAGTTCCACTTTTTTGAGGCTAGAGTGCCGTATTGTTGCTAGTGCCCAAGATGTGCGATCTTGCCACATTTTCTGGAGCGTGGGTGCTATATAGGTGCGGTGGTTCAGTATACATGCCAGTGCTGGATAGGGAGGTGTTCTATATAAGTGCATGTGCCATATAGTTGCGGAGTTCCACTTTTTTGAGGCTAGAGTGCCGTATTGTTGCTAGTGCCCAAGATGTGCGATCTTGCCACATTTTCTGGAGCGTGGGTGCTATATAGGTGCGGTGGTTCAGTATACATGCCAGTGCTGGATAGGGAGGTGTTCTATATAAGTGCATGTGCCATATAGTTGCGGAGTTCCACTTTTTTGAGGCTAGAGTGCCGTATTGTTGCTAGTGCCCAAGATGTGCGATCTTGCCACATTTTCTGGAGCGTGGGTGCTATATAGGTGCGGTGGTTCAGTATACATGCCAGTGCTGGATAGGGAGGTGTTCTATATAAGTGCATGTGCCATATAGTTGCGGAGTTCCACTTTTTTGAGGCTAGAGTGCCGTATTGTTGCTAGTGCCCAAGATGTGCGATCTTGCCACATTTTCTGGAGCGTGGGTGCTATATAGGTGCGGTGGTTCAGTATACATGCCAGTGCTGGATAGGGAGGTGTTCTATATAAGTGCATGTGCCATATAGTTGCGGAGTTCCACTTTTTTGAGGCTAGAGTGCCGTATTGTTGCTAGTGCCCAAGATGTGCGATCTTGCCACATTTTCTGGAGCGTGGGTGCTATATAGGTGCGGTGGTTCAGTATACATGCCAGTGCTGGATAGGGAGGTGTTCTATATAAGTGCATGTGCCATATAGTTGCGGAGTTCCACTTTTTTGAGGCTAGAGTGCCGTATTGTTGCTAGTGCCCAAGATGTGCGATCTTGCCACATTTTCTGGAGCGTGGGTGCTATATAGGTGCGGTGGTTCAGTATACATGCCAGTGCTGGATAGGGAGGTGTTCTATATAAGTGCATGTGCCATATAGTTGCGGAGTTCCACTTTTTTGAGGCTAGAGTGCCGTATTGTTGCTAGTGCCCAAGATGTGCGATCTTGCCACATTTTCTGGAGCGTGGGTGCTATATAGGTGCGGTGGTTCAGTATACATGCCAGTGCTGGATAGGGAGGTGTTCTATATAAGTGCATGTGCCATATAGTTGCGGAGTTCCACTTTTTTGAGGCTAGAGTGCCGTATTGTTGCTAGTGCCCAAGATGTG
Organism: Drosophila pseudoobscura; assembly: GCF_009870125.1. NCBI lineage: Eukaryota > Metazoa > Arthropoda > Insecta > Diptera > Drosophilidae > Drosophila > Drosophila pseudoobscura. Next base: position 23,359 of record NW_022881709.1, on the reverse strand, counting down.
CGATCTTGCCACATTTTCTGGAGCGTGGGTGCTATATAGGTGCGGTGGTTCAGTATACATGCCAGTGCTGGATAGGGAGGTGTTCTATATAAGTGCATGTGCCATATAGTTGCGGAGTTCCACTTTTTTGAGGCTAGAGTGCCGTATTGTTGCTAGTGCCCAAGATGTGCGATCTTGCCACATTTTCTGGAGCGTGGGTGCTATATAGGTGCGGTGGTTCAGTATACATGCCAGTGCTGGATAGGGAGGTGTTCTATATAAGTGCATGTGCCATATAGTTGCGGAGTTCCACTTTTTTGAGGCTAGAGTGCCGTATTGTTGCTAGTGCCCAAGATGTGCGATCTTGCCACATTTTCTGGAGCGTGGGTGCTATATAGGTGCGGTGGTTCAGTATACATGCCAGTGCTGGATAGGGAGGTGTTCTATATAAGTGCATGTGCCATATAGTTGCGGAGTTCCACTTTTTTGAGGCTAGAGTGCCGTATTGTTGCTAGTGCCCAAGATGTGCGATCTTGCCACATTTTCTGGAGCGTGGGTGCTATATAGGTGCGGTGGTTCAGTATACATGCCAGTGCTGGATAGGGAGGTGTTCTATATAAGTGCATGTGCCATATAGTTGCGGAGTTCCACTTTTTTGAGGCTAGAGTGCCGTATTGTTGCTAGTGCCCAAGATGTGCGATCTTGCCACATTTTCTGGAGCGTGGGTGCTATATAGGTGCGGTGGTTCAGTATACATGCCAGTGCTGGATAGGGAGGTGTTCTATATAAGTGCATGTGCCATATAGTTGCGGAGTTCCACTTTTTTGAGGCTAGAGTGCCGTATTGTTGCTAGTGCCCAAGATGTGCGATCTTGCCACATTTTCTGGAGCGTGGGTGCTATATAGGTGCGGTGGTTCAGTATACATGCCAGTGCTGGATAGGGAGGTGTTCTATATAAGTGCATGTGCCATATAGTTGCGGAGTTCCACTTTTTTGAGGCTAGAGTGCCGTATTGTTGCTAGTGCCCAAGATGTGCGATCTTGCCACATTTTCTGGAGCGTGGGTGCTATATAGGTGCGGTGGTTCAGTATACATGCCAGTGCTGGATAGGGAGGTGTTCTATATAAGTGCATGTGCCATATAGTTGCGGAGTTCCACTTTTTTGAGGCTAGAGTGCCGTATTGTTGCTAGTGCCCAAGATGTGCGATCTTGCCACATTTTCTGGAGCGTGGGTGCTATATAGGTGCGGTGGTTCAGTATACATGCCAGTGCTGGATAGGGAGGTGTTCTATATAAGTGCATGTGCCATATAGTTGCGGAGTTCCACTTTTTTGAGGCTAGAGTGCCGTATTGTTGCTAGTGCCCAAGATGTGCGATCTTGCCACATTTTCTGGAGCGTGGGTGCTATATAGGTGCGGTGGTTCAGTATACATGCCAGTGCTGGATAGGGAGGTGTTCTATATAAGTGCATGTGCCATATAGTTGCGGAGTTCCACTTTTTTGAGGCTAGAGTGCCGTATTGTTGCTAGTGCCCAAGATGTGCGATCTTGCCACATTTTCTGGAGCGTGGGTGCTATATAGGTGCGGTGGTTCAGTATACATGCCAGTGCTGGATAGGGAGGTGTTCTATATAAGTGCATGTGCCATATAGTTGCGGAGTTCCACTTTTTTGAGGCTAGAGTGCCGTATTGTTGCTAGTGCCCAAGATGTGCGATCTTGCCACATTTTCTGGAGCGTGGGTGCTATATAGGTGCGGTGGTTCAGTATACATGCCAGTGCTGGATAGGGAGGTGTTCTATATAAGTGCAGGTGCCATATAGTTGCGGAGTTCCACTTTTTTGAGGCTAGAGTGCCGTATTGTTGCTAGTGCCCAAGATGTGCGATCTTGCCACATTTTCTGGAGCGTGGGTGCTATATAGGTGCGGTGGTTCAGTATACATGCCAGTGCTGGATAGGGAGGTGTTCTATATAAGTGCATGTGCCATATAGTTGCGGAGTTCCACTTTTTTGAGGCTAGAGTGCCGTATTGTTGCTAGTGCCCAAGATGTGCGATCTTGCCACATTTTCTGGAGCGTGGGTGCTATATAGGTGCGGTGGTTCAGTATACATGCCAGTGCTGGATAGGGAGGTGTTCTATATAAGTGCATGTGCCATATAGTTGCGGAGTTCCACTTTTTTGAGGCTAGAGTGCCGTATTGTTGCTAGTGCCCAAGATGTGCGATCTTGCCACATTTTCTGGAGCGTGGGTGCTATATAGGTGCGGTGGTTCAGTATACATGCCAGTGCTGGATAGGGAGGTGTTCTATATAAGTGCATGTGCCATATAGTTGCGGAGTTCCACTTTTTTGAGGCTAGAGTGCCGTATTGTTGCTAGTGCCCAAGATGTGCGATCTTGCCACATTTTCTGGAGCGTGGGTGCTATATAGGTGCGGTGGTTCAGTATACATGCCAGTGCTGGATAGGGAGGTGTTCTATATAAGTGCATGTGCCATATAGTTGCGGAGTTCCACTTTTTTGAGGCTAGAGTGCCGTATTGTTGCTAGTGCCCAAGATGTGCGATCTTGCCACATTTTCTGGAGCGTGGGTGCTATATAGGTGCGGTGGTTCAGTATACATGCCAGTGCTGGATAGGGAGGTGTTCTATATAAGTGCATGTGCCATATAGTTGCGGAGTTCCACTTTTTTGAGGCTAGAGTGCCGTATTGTTGCTAGTGCCCAAGATGTGCGATCTTGCCACATTTTCTGGAGCGTGGGTGCTATATAGGTGCGGTGGTTCAGTATACATGCCAGTGCTGGATAGGGAGGTGTTCTATATAAGTGCATGTGCCATATAGTTGCGGAGTTCCACTTTTTTGAGGCTAGAGTGCCGTATTGTTGCTAGTGCCCAAGATGTGCGATCTTGCCACATTTTCTGGAGCGTGGGTGCTATATAGGTGCGGTGGTTCAGTATACATGCCAGTGCTGGATAGGGAGGTGTTCTATATAAGTGCATGTGCCATATAGTTGCGGAGTTCCACTTTTTTGAGGCTAGAGTGCCGTATTGTTGCTAGTGCCCAAGATGTGCGATCTTGCCACATTTTCTGGAGCGTGGGTGCTATATAGGTGCGGTGGTTCAGTATACATGCCAGTGCTGGATAGGGAGGTGTTCTATATAAGTGCATGTGCCATATAGTTGCGGAGTTCCACTTTTTTGAGGCTAGAGTGCCGTATTGTTGCTAGTGCCCAAGATGTGCGATCTTGCCACATTTTCTGGAGCGTGGGTGCTATATAGGTGCGGTGGTTCAGTATACATGCCAGTGCTGGATAGGGAGGTGTTCTATATAAGTGCATGTGCCATATAGTTGCGGAGTTCCACTTTTTTGAGGCTAGAGTGCCGTATTGTTGCTAGTGCCCAAGATGTGCGATCTTGCCACATTTTCTGGAGCGTGGGTGCTATATAGGTGCGGTGGTTCAGTATACATGCCAGTGCTGGATAGGGAGGTGTTCTATATAAGTGCATGTGCCATATAGTTGCGGAGTTCCACTTTTTTGAGGCTAGAGTGCCGTATTGTTGCTAGTGCCCAAGATGTGCGATCTTGCCACATTTTCTGGAGCGTGGGTGCTATATAGGTGCGGTGGTTCAGTATACATGCCAGTGCTGGATAGGGAGGTGTTCTATATAAGTGCATGTGCCATATAGTTGCGGAGTTCCACTTTTTTGAGGCTAGAGTGCCGTATTGTTGCTAGTGCCCAAGATGTGCGATCTTGCCACATTTTCTGGAGCGTGGGTGCTATATAGGTGCGGTGGTTCAGTATACATGCCAGTGCTGGATAGGGAGGTGTTCTATATAAGTGCATGTGCCATATAGTTGCGGAGTTCCACTTTTTTGAGGCTAGAGTGCCGTATTGTTGCTAGTGCCCAAGATGTGCGATCTTGCCACATTTTCTGGAGCGTGGGTGCTATATAGGTGCGGTGGTTCAGTATACATGCCAGTGCTGGATAGGGAGGTGTTCTATATAAGTGCATGTGCCATATAGTTGCGGAGTTCCACTTTTTTGAGGCTAGAGTGCCGTATTGTTGCTAGTGCCCAAGATGTGCGATCTTGCCACATTTTCTGGAGCGTGGGTGCTATATAGGTGCGGTGGTTCAGTATACATGCCAGTGCTGGATAGGGAGGTGTTCTATATAAGTGCATGTGCCATATAGTTGCGGAGTTCCACTTTTTTGAGGCTAGAGTGCCGTATTGTTGCTAGTGCCCAAGATGTGCGATCTTGCCACATTTTCTGGAGCGTGGGTGCTATATAGGTGCGGTGGTTCAGTATACATGCCAGTGCTGGATAGGGAGGTGTTCTATATAAGTGCATGTGCCATATAGTTGCGGAGTTCCACTTTTTTGAGGCTAGAGTGCCGTATTGTTGCTAGTGCCCAAGATGTGCGATCTTGCCACATTTTCTGGAGCGTGGGTGCTATATAGGTGCGGTGGTTCAGTATACATGCCAGTGCTGGATAGGGAGGTGTTCTATATAAGTGCATGTGCCATATAGTTGCGGAGTTCCACTTTTTTGAGGCTAGAGTGCCGTATTGTTGCTAGTGCCCAAGATGTGCGATCTTGCCACATTTTCTGGAGCGTGGGTGCTATATAGGTGCGGTGGTTCAGTATACATGCCAGTGCTGGATAGGGAGGTGTTCTATATAAGTGCAGGTGCCATATAGTTGCGGAGTTCCACTTTTTTGAGGCTAGAGTGCCGTATTGTTGCTAGTGCCCAAGATGTGCGATCTTGCCACATTTTCTGGAGCGTGGGTGCTATATAGGTGCGGTGGTTCAGTATACATGCCAGTGCTGGATAGGGAGGTGTTCTATATAAGTGCATGTGCCATATAGTTGCGGAGTTCCACTTTTTTGAGGCTAGAGTGCCGTATTGTTGCTAGTGCCCAAGATGTGCGATCTTGCCACATTTTCTGGAGCGTGGGTGCTATATAGGTGCGGTGGTTCAGTATACATGCCAGTGCTGGATAGGGAGGTGTTCTATATAAGTGCATGTGCCATATAGTTGCGGAGTTCCACTTTTTTGAGGCTAGAGTGCCGTATTGTTGCTAGTGCCCAAGATGTGCGATCTTGCCACATTTTCTGGAGCGTGGGTGCTATATAGGTGCGGTGGTTCAGTATACATGCCAGTGCTGGATAGGGAGGTGTTCTATATAAGTGCATGTGCCATATAGTTGCGGAGTTCCACTTTTTTGAGGCTAGAGTGCCGTATTGTTGCTAGTGCCCAAGATGTGCGATCTTGCCACATTTTCTGGAGCGTGGGTGCTATATAGGTGCGGTGGTTCAGTATACATGCCAGTGCTGGATAGGGAGGTGTTCTATATAAGTGCATGTGCCATATAGTTGCGGAGTTCCACTTTTTTGAGGCTAGAGTGCCGTATTGTTGCTAGTGCCCAAGATGTGCGATCTTGCCACATTTTCTGGAGCGTGGGTGCTATATAGGTGCGGTGGTTCAGTATACATGCCAGTGCTGGATAGGGAGGTGTTCTATATAAGTGCATGTGCCATATAGTTGCGGAGTTCCACTTTTTTGAGGCTAGAGTGCCGTATTGTTGCTAGTGCCCAAGATGTGCGATCTTGCCACATTTTCTGGAGCGTGGGTGCTATATAGGTGCGGTGGTTCAGTATACATGCCAGTGCTGGATAGGGAGGTGTTCTATATAAGTGCATGTGCCATATAGTTGCGGAGTTCCACTTTTTTGAGGCTAGAGTGCCGTATTGTTGCTAGTGCCCAAGATGTGCGATCTTGCCACATTTTCTGGAGCGTGGGTGCTATATAGGTGCGGTGGTTCAGTATACATGCCAGTGCTGGATAGGGAGGTGTTCTATATAAGTGCATGTGCCATATAGTTGCGGAGTTCCACTTTTTTGAGGCTAGAGTGCCGTATTGTTGCTAGTGCCCAAGATGTGCGATCTTGCCACATTTTCTGGAGCGTGGGTGCTATATAGGTGCGGTGGTTCAGTATACATGCCAGTGCTGGATAGGGAGGTGTTCTATATAAGTGCATGTGCCATATAGTTGCGGAGTTCCACTTTTTTGAGGCTAGAGTGCCGTATTGTTGCTAGTGCCCAAGATGTGCGATCTTGCCACATTTTCTGGAGCGTGGGTGCTATATAGGTGCGGTGGTTCAGTATACATGCCAGTGCTGGATAGGGAGGTGTTCTATATAAGTGCATGTGCCATATAGTTGCGGAGTTCCACTTTTTTGAGGCTAGAGTGCCGTATTGTTGCTAGTGCCCAAGATGTGCGATCTTGCCACATTTTCTGGAGCGTGGGTGCTATATAGGTGCGGTGGTTCAGTATACATGCCAGTGCTGGATAGGGAGGTGTTCTATATAAGTGCATGTGCCATATAGTTGCGGAGTTCCACTTTTTTGAGGCTAGAGTGCCGTATTGTTGCTAGTGCCCAAGATGTGCGATCTTGCCACATTTTCTGGAGCGTGGGTGCTATATAGGTGCGGTGGTTCAGTATACATGCCAGTGCTGGATAGGGAGGTGTTCTATATAAGTGCATGTGCCATATAGTTGCGGAGTTCCACTTTTTTGAGGCTAGAGTGCCGTATTGTTGCTAGTGCCCAAGATGTGCGATCTTGCCACATTTTCTGGAGCGTGGGTGCTATATAGGTGCGGTGGTTCAGTATACATGCCAGTGCTGGATAGGGAGGTGTTCTATATAAGTGCATGTGCCATATAGTTGCGGAGTTCCACTTTTTTGAGGCTAGAGTGCCGTATTGTTGCTAGTGCCCAAGATGTGCGATCTTGCCACATTTTCTGGAGCGTGGGTGCTATATAGGTGCGGTGGTTCAGTATACATGCCAGTGCTGGATAGGGAGGTGTTCTATATAAGTGCATGTGCCATATAGTTGCGGAGTTCCACTTTTTTGAGGCTAGAGTGCCGTATTGTTGCTAGTGCCCAAGATGTGCGATCTTGCCACATTTTCTGGAGCGTGGGTGCTATATAGGTGCGGTGGTTCAGTATACATGCCAGTGCTGGATAGGGAGGTGTTCTATATAAGTGCATGTGCCATATAGTTGCGGAGTTCCACTTTTTTGAGGCTAGAGTGCCGTATTGTTGCTAGTGCCCAAGATGTGCGATCTTGCCACATTTTCTGGAGCGTGGGTGCTATATAGGTGCGGTGGTTCAGTATACATGCCAGTGCTGGATAGGGAGGTGTTCTATATAAGTGCATGTGCCATATAGTTGCGGAGTTCCACTTTTTTGAGGCTAGAGTGCCGTATTGTTGCTAGTGCCCAAGATGTGCGATCTTGCCACATTTTCTGGAGCGTGGGTGCTATATAGGTGCGGTGGTTCAGTATACATGCCAGTGCTGGATAGGGAGGTGTTCTATATAAGTGCATGTGCCATATAGTTGCGGAGTTCCACTTTTTTGAGGCTAGAGTGCCGTATTGTTGCTAGTGCCCAAGATGTGCGATCTTGCCACATTTTCTGGAGCGTGGGTGCTATATAGGTGCGGTGGTTCAGTATACATGCCAGTGCTGGATAGGGAGGTGTTCTATATAAGTGCATGTGCCATATAGTTGCGGAGTTCCACTTTTTTGAGGCTAGAGTGCCGTATTGTTGCTAGTGCCCAAGATGTGCGATCTTGCCACATTTTCTGGAGCGTGGGTGCTATATAGGTGCGGTGGTTCAGTATACATGCCAGTGCTGGATAGGGAGGTGTTCTATATAAGTGCAGGTGCCATATAGTTGCGGAGTTCCACTTTTTTGAGGCTAGAGTGCCGTATTGTTGCTAGTGCCCAAGATGTGCGATCTTGCCACATTTTCTGGAGCGTGGGTGCTATATAGGTGCGGTGGTTCAGTATACATGCCAGTGCTGGATAGGGAGGTGTTCTATATAAGTGCATGTGCCATATAGTTGCGGAGTTCCACTTTTTTGAGGCTAGAGTGCCGTATTGTTGCTAGTGCCCAAGATGTGCGATCTTGCCACATTTTCTGGAGCGTGGGTGCTATATAGGTGCGGTGGTTCAGTATACATGCCAGTGCTGGATAGGGAGGTGTTCTATATAAGTGCATGTGCCATATAGTTGCGGAGTTCCACTTTTTTGAGGCTAGAGTGCCGTATTGTTGCTAGTGCCCAAGATGTGCGATCTTGCCACATTTTCTGGAGCGTGGGTGCTATATAGGTGCGGTGGTTCAGTATACATGCCAGTGCTGGATAGGGAGGTGTTCTATATAAGTGCAGGTGCCATATAGTTGCGGAGTTCCACTTTTTTGAGGCTAGAGTGCCGTATTGTTGCTAGTGCCCAAGATGTGCGATCTTGCCACATTTTCTGGAGCGTGGGTGCTATATAGGTGCGGTGGTTCAGTATACATGCCAGTGCTGGATAGGGAGGTGTTCTATATAAGTGCATGTGCCATATAGTTGCGGAGTTCCACTTTTTTGAGGCTAGAGTGCCGTATTGTTGCTAGTGCCCAAGATGTGCGATCTTGCCACATTTTCTGGAGCGTGGGTGCTATATAGGTGCGGTGGTTCAGTATACATGCCAGTGCTGGATAGGGAGGTGTTCTATATAAGTGCATGTGCCATATAGTTGCGGAGTTCCACTTTTTTGAGGCTAGAGTGCCGTATTGTTGCTAGTGCCCAAGATGTGCGATCTTGCCACATTTTCTGGAGCGTGGGTGCTATATAGGTGCGGTGGTTCAGTATACATGCCAGTGCTGGATAGGGAGGTGTTCTATATAAGTGCATGTGCCATATAGTTGCGGAGTTCCACTTTTTTGAGGCTAGAGTGCCGTATTGTTGCTAGTGCCCAAGATGTGCGATCTTGCCACATTTTCTGGAGCGTGGGTGCTATATAGGTGCGGTGGTTCAGTATACATGCCAGTGCTGGATAGGGAGGTGTTCTATATAAGTGCATGTGCCATATAGTTGCGGAGTTCCACTTTTTTGAGGCTAGAGTGCCGTATTGTTGCTAGTGCCCAAGATGTGCGATCTTGCCACATTTTCTGGAGCGTGGGTGCTATATAGGTGCGGTGGTTCAGTATACATGCCAGTGCTGGATAGGGAGGTGTTCTATATAAGTGCATGTGCCATATAGTTGCGGAGTTCCACTTTTTTGAGGCTAGAGTGCCGTATTGTTGCTAGTGCCCAAGATGTGCGATCTTGCCACATTTTCTGGAGCGTGGGTGCTATATAGGTGCGGTGGTTCAGTATACATGCCAGTGCTGGATAGGGAGGTGTTCTATATAAGTGCATGTGCCATATAGTTGCGGAGTTCCACTTTTTTGAGGCTAGAGTGCCGTATTGTTGCTAGTGCCCAAGATGTGCGATCTTGCCACATTTTCTGGAGCGTGGGTGCTATATAGGTGCGGTGGTTCAGTATACATGCCAGTGCTGGATAGGGAGGTGTTCTATATAAGTGCATGTGCCATATAGTTGCGGAGTTCCACTTTTTTGAGGCTAGAGTGCCGTATTGTTGCTAGTGCCCAAGATGTGCGATCTTGCCACATTTTCTGGAGCGTGGGTGCTATATAGGTGCGGTGGTTCAGTATACATGCCAGTGCTGGATAGGGAGGTGTTCTATATAAGTGCATGTGCCATATAGTTGCGGAGTTCCACTTTTTTGAGGCTAGAGTGCCGTATTGTTGCTAGTGCCCAAGATGTGCGATCTTGCCACATTTTCTGGAGCGTGGGTGCTATATAGGTGCGGTGGTTCAGTATACATGCCAGTGCTGGATAGGGAGGTGTTCTATATAAGTGCATGTGCCATATAGTTGCGGAGTTCCACTTTTTTGAGGCTAGAGTGCCGTATTGTTGCTAGTGCCCAAGATGTGCGATCTTGCCACATTTTCTGGAGCGTGGGTGCTATATAGGTGCGGTGGTTCAGTATACATGCCAGTGCTGGATAGGGAGGTGTTCTATATAAGTGCATGTGCCATATAGTTGCGGAGTTCCACTTTTTTGAGGCTAGAGTGCCGTATTGTTGCTAGTGCCCAAGATGTGCGATCTTGCCACATTTTCTGGAGCGTGGGTGCTATATAGGTGCGGTGGTTCAGTATACATGCCAGTGCTGGATAGGGAGGTGTTCTATATAAGTGCATGTGCCATATAGTTGCGGAGTTCCACTTTTTTGAGGCTAGAGTGCCGTATTGTTGCTAGTGCCCAAGATGTGCGATCTTGCCACATTTTCTGGAGCGTGGGTGCTATATAGGTGCGGTGGTTCAGTATACATGCCAGTGCTGGATAGGGAGGTGTTCTATATAAGTGCATGTGCCATATAGTTGCGGAGTTCCACTTTTTTGAGGCTAGAGTGCCGTATTGTTGCTAGTGCCCAAGATGTGCGATCTTGCCACATTTTCTGGAGCGTGGGTGCTATATAGGTGCGGTGGTTCAGTATACATGCCAGTGCTGGATAGGGAGGTGTTCTATATAAGTGCATGTGCCATATAGTTGCGGAGTTCCACTTTTTTGAGGCTAGAGTGCCGTATTGTTGCTAGTGCCCAAGATGTGCGATCTTGCCACATTTTCTGGAGCGTGGGTGCTATATAGGTGCGGTGGTTCAGTATACATGCCAGTGCTGGATAGGGAGGTGTTCTATATAAGTGCATGTGCCATATAGTTGCGGAGTTCCACTTTTTTGAGGCTAGAGTGCCGTATTGTTGCTAGTGCCCAAGATGTGCGATCTTGCCACATTTTCTGGAGCGTGGGTGCTATATAGGTGCGGTGGTTCAGTATACATGCCAGTGCTGGATAGGGAGGTGTTCTATATAAGTGCATGTGCCATATAGTTGCGGAGTTCCACTTTTTTGAGGCTAGAGTGCCGTATTGTTGCTAGTGCCCAAGATGTGCGATCTTGCCACATTTTCTGGAGCGTGGGTGCTATATAGGTGCGGTGGTTCAGTATACATGCCAGTGCTGGATAGGGAGGTGTTCTATATAAGTGCAGGTGCCATATAGTTGCGGAGTTCCACTTTTTTGAGGCTAGAGTGCCGTATTGTTGCTAGTGCCCAAGATGTGCGATCTTGCCACATTTTCTGGAGCGTGGGTGCTATATAGGTGCGGTGGTTCAGTATACATGCCAGTGCTGGATAGGGAGGTGTTCTATATAAGTGCATGTGCCATATAGTTGCGGAGTTCCACTTTTTTGAGGCTAGAGTGCCGTATTGTTGCTAGTGCCCAAGATGTGCGATCTTGCCACATTTTCTGGAGCGTGGGTGCTATATAGGTGCGGTGGTTCAGTATACATGCCAGTGCTGGATAGGGAGGTGTTCTATATAAGTGCATGTGCCATATAGTTGCGGAGTTCCACTTTTTTGAGGCTAGAGTGCCGTATTGTTGCTAGTGCCCAAGATGTGCGATCTTGCCACATTTTCTGGAGCGTGGGTGCTATATAGGTGCGGTGGTTCAGTATACATGCCAGTGCTGGATAGGGAGGTGTTCTATATAAGTGCATGTGCCATATAGTTGCGGAGTTCCACTTTTTTGAGGCTAGAGTGCCGTATTGTTGCTAGTGCCCAAGATGTGCGATCTTGCCACATTTTCTGGAGCGTGGGTGCTATATAGGTGCGGTGGTTCAGTATACATGCCAGTGCTGGATAGGGAGGTGTTCTATATAAGTGCATGTGCCATATAGTTGCGGAGTTCCACTTTTTTGAGGCTAGAGTGCCGTATTGTTGCTAGTGCCCAAGATGTGCGATCTTGCCACATTTTCTGGAGCGTGGGTGCTATATAGGTGCGGTGGTTCAGTATACATGCCAGTGCTGGATAGGGAGGTGTTCTATATAAGTGCATGTGCCATATAGTTGCGGAGTTCCACTTTTTTGAGGCTAGAGTGCCGTATTGTTGCTAGTGCCCAAGATGTGCGATCTTGCCACATTTTCTGGAGCGTGGGTGCTATATAGGTGCGGTGGTTCAGTATACATGCCAGTGCTGGATAGGGAGGTGTTCTATATAAGTGCATGTGCCATATAGTTGCGGAGTTCCACTTTTTTGAGGCTAGAGTGCCGTATTGTTGCTAGTGCCCAAGATGTGCGATCTTGCCACATTTTCTGGAGCGTGGGTGCTATATAGGTGCGGTGGTTCAGTATACATGCCAGTGCTGGATAGGGAGGTGTTCTATATAAGTGCATGTGCCATATAGTTGCGGAGTTCCACTTTTTTGAGGCTAGAGTGCCGTATTGTTGCTAGTGCCCAAGATGTGCGATCTTGCCACATTTTCTGGAGCGTGGGTGCTATATAGGTGCGGTGGTTCAGTATACATGCCAGTGCTGGATAGGGAGGTGTTCTATATAAGTGCATGTGCCATATAGTTGCGGAGTTCCACTTTTTTGAGGCTAGAGTGCCGTATTGTTGCTAGTGCCCAAGATGTGCGATCTTGCCACATTTTCTGGAGCGTGGGTGCTATATAGGTGCGGTGGTTCAGTATACATGCCAGTGCTGGATAGGGAGGTGTTCTATATAAGTGCATGTGCCATATAGTTGCGGAGTTCCACTTTTTTGAGGCTAGAGTGCCGTATTGTTGCTAGTGCCCAAGATGTGCGATCTTGCCACATTTTCTGGAGCGTGGGTGCTATATAGGTGCGGTGGTTCAGTATACATGCCAGTGCTGGATAGGGAGGTGTTCTATATAAGTGCATGTGCCATATAGTTGCGGAGTTCCACTTTTTTGAGGCTAGAGTGCCGTATTGTTGCTAGTGCCCAAGATGTGCGATCTTGCCACATTTTCTGGAGCGTGGGTGCTATATAGGTGCGGTGGTTCAGTATACATGCCAGTGCTGGATAGGGAGGTGTTCTATATAAGTGCATGTGCCATATAGTTGCGGAGTTCCACTTTTTTGAGGCTAGAGTGCCGTATTGTTGCTAGTGCCCAAGATGTGCGATCTTGCCACATTTTCTGGAGCGTGGGTGCTATATAGGTGCGGTGGTTCAGTATACATGCCAGTGCTGGATAGGGAGGTGTTCTATATAAGTGCATGTGCCATATAGTTGCGGAGTTCCACTTTTTTGAGGCTAGAGTGCCGTATTGTTGCTAGTGCCCAAGATGTGCGATCTTGCCACATTTTCTGGAGCGTGGGTGCTATATAGGTGCGGTGGTTCAGTATACATGCCAGTGCTGGATAGGGAGGTGTTCTATATAAGTGCATGTGCCATATAGTTGCGGAGTTCCACTTTTTTGAGGCTAGAGTGCCGTATTGTTGCTAGTGCCCAAGATGTGCGATCTTGCCACATTTTCTGGAGCGTGGGTGCTATATAGGTGCGGTGGTTCAGTATACATGCCAGTGCTGGATAGGGAGGTGTTCTATATAAGTGCATGTGCCATATAGTTGCGGAGTTCCACTTTTTTGAGGCTAGAGTGCCGTATTGTTGCTAGTGCCCAAGATGTGCGATCTTGCCACATTTTCTGGAGCGTGGGTGCTATATAGGTGCGGTGGTTCAGTATACATGCCAGTGCTGGATAGGGAGGTGTTCTATATAAGTGCATGTGCCATATAGTTGCGGAGTTCCACTTTTTTGAGGCTAGAGTGCCGTATTGTTGCTAGTGCCCAAGATGTGCGATCTTGCCACATTTTCTGGAGCGTGGGTGCTATATAGGTGCGGTGGTTCAGTATACATGCCAGTGCTGGATAGGGAGGTGTTCTATATAAGTGCATGTGCCATATAGTTGCGGAGTTCCACTTTTTTGAGGCTAGAGTGCCGTATTGTTGCTAGTGCCCAAGATGTGCGATCTTGCCACATTTTCTGGAGCGTGGGTGCTATATAGGTGCGGTGGTTCAGTATACATGCCAGTGCTGGATAGGGAGGTGTTCTATATAAGTGCATGTGCCATATAGTTGCGGAGTTCCACTTTTTTGAGGCTAGAGTGCCGTATTGTTGCTAGTGCCCAAGATGTGCGATCTTGCCACATTTTCTGGAGCGTGGGTGCTATATAGGTGCGGTGGTTCAGTATACATGCCAGTGCTGGATAGGGAGGTGTTCTATATAAGTGCATGTGCCATATAGTTGCGGAGTTCCACTTTTTTGAGGCTAGAGTGCCGTATTGTTGCTAGTGCCCAAGATGTGCGATCTTGCCACATTTTCTGGAGCGTGGGTGCTATATAGGTGCGGTGGTTCAGTATACATGCCAGTGCTGGATAGGGAGGTGTTCTATATAAGTGCATGTGCCATATAGTTGCGGAGTTCCACTTTTTTGAGGCTAGAGTGCCGTATTGTTGCTAGTGCCCAAGATGTGCGATCTTGCCACATTTTCTGGAGCGTGGGTGCTATATAGGTGCGGTGGTTCAGTATACATGCCAGTGCTGGATAGGGAGGTGTTCTATATAAGTGCATGTGCCATATAGTTGCGGAGTTCCACTTTTTTGAGGCTAGAGTGCCGTATTGTTGCTAGTGCCCAAGATGTGCGATCTTGCCACATTTTCTGGAGCGTGGGTGCTATATAGGTGCGGTGGTTCAGTATACATGCCAGTGCTGGATAGGGAGGTGTTCTATATAAGTGCATGTGCCATATAGTTGCGGAGTTCCACTTTTTTGAGGCTAGAGTGCCGTATTGTTGCTAGTGCCCAAGATGTGCGATCTTGCCACATTTTCTGGAGCGTGGGTGCTATATAGGTGCGGTGGTTCAGTATACATGCCAGTGCTGGATAGGGAGGTGTTCTATATAAGTGCATGTGCCATATAGTTGCGGAGTTCCACTTTTTTGAGGCTAGAGTGCCGTATTGTTGCTAGTGCCCAAGATGTGCGATCTTGCCACATTTTCTGGAGCGTGGGTGCTATATAGGTGCGGTGGTTCAGTATACATGCCAGTGCTGGATAGGGAGGTGTTCTATATAAGTGCATGTGCCATATAGTTGCGGAGTTCCACTTTTTTGAGGCTAGAGTGCCGTATTGTTGCTAGTGCCCAAGATGTGCGATCTTGCCACATTTTCTGGAGCGTGGGTGCTATATAGGTGCGGTGGTTCAGTATACATGCCAGTGCTGGATAGGGAGGTGTTCTATATAAGTGCATGTGCCATATAGTTGCGGAGTTCCACTTTTTTGAGGCTAGAGTGCCGTATTGTTGCTAGTGCCCAAGATGTGCGATCTTGCCACATTTTCTGGAGCGTGGGTGCTATATAGGTGCGGTGGTTCAGTATACATGCCAGTGCTGGATAGGGAGGTGTTCTATATAAGTGCATGTGCCATATAGTTGCGGAGTTCCACTTTTTTGAGGCTAGAGTGCCGTATTGTTGCTAGTGCCCAAGATGTGCGATCTTGCCACATTTTCTGGAGCGTGGGTGCTATATAGGTGCGGTGGTTCAGTATACATGCCAGTGCTGGATAGGGAGGTGTTCTATATAAGTGCATGTGCCATATAGTTGCGGAGTTCCACTTTTTTGAGGCTAGAGTGCCGTATTGTTGCTAGTGCCCAAGATGTGCGATCTTGCCACATTTTCTGGAGCGTGGGTGCTATATAGGTGCGGTGGTTCAGTATACATGCCAGTGCTGGATAGGGAGGTGTTCTATATAAGTGCATGTGCCATATAGTTGCGGAGTTCCACTTTTTTGAGGCTAGAGTGCCGTATTGTTGCTAGTGCCCAAGATGTGCGATCTTGCCACATTTTCTGGAGCGTGGGTGCTATATAGGTGCGGTGGTTCAGTATACATGCCAGTGCTGGATAGGGAGGTGTTCTATATAAGTGCATGTGCCATATAGTTGCGGAGTTCCACTTTTTTGAGGCTAGAGTGCCGTATTGTTGCTAGTGCCCAAGATGTGCGATCTTGCCACATTTTCTGGAGCGTGGGTGCTATATAGGTGCGGTGGTTCAGTATACATGCCAGTGCTGGATAGGGAGGTGTTCTATATAAGTGCATGTGCCATATAGTTGCGGAGTTCCACTTTTTTGAGGCTAGAGTGCCGTATTGTTGCTAGTGCCCAAGATGTGCGATCTTGCCACATTTTCTGGAGCGTGGGTGCTATATAGGTGCGGTGGTTCAGTATACATGCCAGTGCTGGATAGGGAGGTGTTCTATATAAGTGCATGTGCCATATAGTTGCGGAGTTCCACTTTTTTGAGGCTAGAGTGCCGTATTGTTGCTAGTGCCCAAGATGTGCGATCTTGCCACATTTTCTGGAGCGTGGGTGCTATATAGGTGCGGTGGTTCAGTATACATGCCAGTGCTGGATAGGGAGGTGTTCTATATAAGTGCATGTGCCATATAGTTGCGGAGTTCCACTTTTTTGAGGCTAGAGTGCCGTATTGTTGCTAGTGCCCAAGATGTGCGATCTTGCCACATTTTCTGGAGCGTGGGTGCTATATAGGTGCGGTGGTTCAGTATACATGCCAGTGCTGGATAGGGAGGTGTTCTATATAAGTGCATGTGCCATATAGTTGCGGAGTTCCACTTTTTTGAGGCTAGAGTGCCGTATTGTTGCTAGTGCCCAAGATGTGCGATCTTGCCACATTTTCTGGAGCGTGGGTGCTATATAGGTGCGGTGGTTCAGTATACATGCCAGTGCTGGATAGGGAGGTGTTCTATATAAGTGCATGTGCCATATAGTTGCGGAGTTCCACTTTTTTGAGGCTAGAGTGCCGTATTGTTGCTAGTGCCCAAGATGTGCGATCTTGCCACATTTTCTGGAGCGTGGGTGCTATATAGGTGCGGTGGTTCAGTATACATGCCAGTGCTGGATAGGGAGGTGTTCTATATAAGTGCATGTGCCATATAGTTGCGGAGTTCCACTTTTTTGAGGCTAGAGTGCCGTATTGTTGCTAGTGCCCAAGATGTGCGATCTTGCCACATTTTCTGGAGCGTGGGTGCTATATAGGTGCGGTGGTTCAGTATACATGCCAGTGCTGGATAGGGAGGTGTTCTATATAAGTGCATGTGCCATATAGTTGCGGAGTTCCACTTTTTTGAGGCTAGAGTGCCGTATTGTTGCTAGTGCCCAAGATGTGCGATCTTGCCACATTTTCTGGAGCGTGGGTGCTATATAGGTGCGGTGGTTCAGTATACATGCCAGTGCTGGATAGGGAGGTGTTCTATATAAGTGCATGTGCCATATAGTTGCGGAGTTCCACTTTTTTGAGGCTAGAGTGCCGTATTGTTGCTAGTGCCCAAGATGTGCGATCTTGCCACATTTTCTGGAGCGTGGGTGCTATATAGGTGCGGTGGTTCAGTATACATGCCAGTGCTGGATAGGGAGGTGTTCTATATAAGTGCATGTGCCATATAGTTGCGGAGTTCCACTTTTTTGAGGCTAGAGTGCCGTATTGTTGCTAGTGCCCAAGATGTGCGATCTTGCCACATTTTCTGGAGCGTGGGTGCTATATAGGTGCGGTGGTTCAGTATACATGCCAGTGCTGGATAGGGAGGTGTTCTATATAAGTGCATGTGCCATATAGTTGCGGAGTTCCACTTTTTTGAGGCTAGAGTGCCGTATTGTTGCTAGTGCCCAAGATGTGCGATCTTGCCACATTTTCTGGAGCGTGGGTGCTATATAGGTGCGGTGGTTCAGTATACATGCCAGTGCTGGATAGGGAGGTGTTCTATATAAGTGCATGTGCCATATAGTTGCGGAGTTCCACTTTTTTGAGGCTAGAGTGCCGTATTGTTGCTAGTGCCCAAGATGTGCGATCTTGCCACATTTTCTGGAGCGTGGGTGCTATATAGGTGCGGTGGTTCAGTATACATGCCAGTGCTGGATAGGGAGGTGTTCTATATAAGTGCATGTGCCATATAGTTGCGGAGTTCCACTTTTTTGAGGCTAGAGTGCCGTATTGTTGCTAGTGCCCAAGATGTGCGATCTTGCCACATTTTCTGGAGCGTGGGTGCTATATAGGTGCGGTGGTTCAGTATACATGCCAGTGCTGGATAGGGAGGTGTTCTATATAAGTGCATGTGCCATATAGTTGCGGAGTTCCACTTTTTTGAGGCTAGAGTGCCGTATTGTTGCTAGTGCCCAAGATGTGCGATCTTGCCACATTTTCTGGAGCGTGGGTGCTATATAGGTGCGGTGGTTCAGTATACATGCCAGTGCTGGATAGGGAGGTGTTCTATATAAGTGCATGTGCCATATAGTTGCGGAGTTCCACTTTTTTGAGGCTAGAGTGCCGTATTGTTGCTAGTGCCCAAGATGTGCGATCTTGCCACATTTTCTGGAGCGTGGGTGCTATATAGGTGCGGTGGTTCAGTATACATGCCAGTGCTGGATAGGGAGGTGTTCTATATAAGTGCATGTGCCATATAGTTGCGGAGTTCCACTTTTTTGAGGCTAGAGTGCCGTATTGTTGCTAGTGCCCAAGATGTGCGATCTTGCCACATTTTCTGGAGCGTGGGTGCTATATAGGTGCGGTGGTTCAGTATACATGCCAGTGCTGGATAGGGAGGTGTTCTATATAAGTGCATGTGCCATATAGTTGCGGAGTTCCACTTTTTTGAGGCTAGAGTGCCGTATTGTTGCTAGTGCCCAAGATGTGCGATCTTGCCACATTTTCTGGAGCGTGGGTGCTATATAGGTGCGGTGGTTCAGTATACATGCCAGTGCTGGATAGGGAGGTGTTCTATATAAGTGCATGTGCCATATAGTTGCGGAGTTCCACTTTTTTGAGGCTAGAGTGCCGTATTGTTGCTAGTGCCCAAGATGTGCGATCTTGCCACATTTTCTGGAGCGTGGGTGCTATATAGGTGCGGTGGTTCAGTATACATGCCAGTGCTGGATAGGGAGGTGTTCTATATAAGTGCATGTGCCATATAGTTGCGGAGTTCCACTTTTTTGAGGCTAGAGTGCCGTATTGTTGCTAGTGCCCAAGATGTGCGATCTTGCCACATTTTCTGGAGCGTGGGTGCTATATAGGTGCGGTGGTTCAGTATACATGCCAGTGCTGGATAGGGAGGTGTTCTATATAAGTGCATGTGCCATATAGTTGCGGAGTTCCACTTTTTTGAGGCTAGAGTGCCGTATTGTTGCTAGTGCCCAAGATGTGCGATCTTGCCACATTTTCTGGAGCGTGGGTGCTATATAGGTGCGGTGGTTCAGTATACATGCCAGTGCTGGATAGGGAGGTGTTCTATATAAGTGCATGTGCCATATAGTTGCGGAGTTCCACTTTTTTGAGGCTAGAGTGCCGTATTGTTGCTAGTGCCCAAGATGTGCGATCTTGCCACATTTTCTGGAGCGTGGGTGCTATATAGGTGCGGTGGTTCAGTATACATGCCAGTGCTGGATAGGGAGGTGTTCTATATAAGTGCATGTGCCATATAGTTGCGGAGTTCCACTTTTTTGAGGCTAGAGTGCCGTATTGTTGCTAGTGCCCAAGATGTGCGATCTTGCCACATTTTCTGGAGCGTGGGTGCTATATAGGTGCGGTGGTTCAGTATACATGCCAGTGCTGGATAGGGAGGTGTTCTATATAAGTGCATGTGCCATATAGTTGCGGAGTTCCACTTTTTTGAGGCTAGAGTGCCGTATTGTTGCTAGTGCCCAAGATGTGCGATCTTGCCACATTTTCTGGAGCGTGGGTGCTATATAGGTGCGGTGGTTCAGTATACATGCCAGTGCTGGATAGGGAGGTGTTCTATATAAGTGCATGTGCCATATAGTTGCGGAGTTCCACTTTTTTGAGGCTAGAGTGCCGTATTGTTGCTAGTGCCCAAGATGTGCGATCTTGCCACATTTTCTGGAGCGTGGGTGCTATATAGGTGCGGTGGTTCAGTATACATGCCAGTGCTGGATAGGGAGGTGTTCTATATAAGTGCATGTGCCATATAGTTGCGGAGTTCCACTTTTTTGAGGCTAGAGTGCCGTATTGTTGCTAGTGCCCAAGATGTGCGATCTTGCCACATTTTCTGGAGCGTGGGTGCTATATAGGTGCGGTGGTTCAGTATACATGCCAGTGCTGGATAGGGAGGTGTTCTATATAAGTGCATGTGCCATATAGTTGCGGAGTTCCACTTTTTTGAGGCTAGAGTGCCGTATTGTTGCTAGTGCCCAAGATGTGCGATCTTGCCACATTTTCTGGAGCGTGGGTGCTATATAGGTGCGGTGGTTCAGTATACATGCCAGTGCTGGATAGGGAGGTGTTCTATATAAGTGCATGTGCCATATAGTTGCGGAGTTCCACTTTTTTGAGGCTAGAGTGCCGTATTGTTGCTAGTGCCCAAGATGTGCGATCTTGCCACATTTTCTGGAGCGTGGGTGCTATATAGGTGCGGTGGTTCAGTATACATGCCAGTGCTGGATAGGGAGGTGTTCTATATAAGTGCATGTGCCATATAGTTGCGGAGTTCCACTTTTTTGAGGCTAGAGTGCCGTATTGTTGCTAGTGCCCAAGATGTGCGATCTTGCCACATTTTCTGGAGCGTGGGTGCTATATAGGTGCGGTGGTTCAGTATACATGCCAGTGCTGGATAGGGAGGTGTTCTATATAAGTGCATGTGCCATATAGTTGCGGAGTTCCACTTTTTTGAGGCTAGAGTGCCGTATTGTTGCTAGTGCCCAAGATGTGCGATCTTGCCACATTTTCTGGAGCGTGGGTGCTATATAGGTGCGGTGGTTCAGTATACATGCCAGTGCTGGATAGGGAGGTGTTCTATATAAGTGCATGTGCCATATAGTTGCGGAGTTCCACTTTTTTGAGGCTAGAGTGCCGTATTGTTGCTAGTGCCCAAGATGTGCGATCTTGCCACATTTTCTGGAGCGTGGGTGCTATATAGGTGCGGTGGTTCAGTATACATGCCAGTGCTGGATAGGGAGGTGTTCTATATAAGTGCATGTGCCATATAGTTGCGGAGTTCCACTTTTTTGAGGCTAGAGTGCCGTATTGTTGCTAGTGCCCAAGATGTGCGATCTTGCCACATTTTCTGGAGCGTGGGTGCTATATAGGTGCGGTGGTTCAGTATACATGCCAGTGCTGGATAGGGAGGTGTTCTATATAAGTGCATGTGCCATATAGTTGCGGAGTTCCACTTTTTTGAGGCTAGAGTGCCGTATTGTTGCTAGTGCCCAAGATGTGCGATCTTGCCACATTTTCTGGAGCGTGGGTGCTATATAGGTGCGGTGGTTCAGTATACATGCCAGTGCTGGATAGGGAGGTGTTCTATATAAGTGCATGTGCCATATAGTTGCGGAGTTCCACTTTTTTGAGGCTAGAGTGCCGTATTGTTGCTAGTGCCCAAGATGTGCGATCTTGCCACATTTTCTGGAGCGTGGGTGCTATATAGGTGCGGTGGTTCAGTATACATGCCAGTGCTGGATAGGGAGGTGTTCTATATAAGTGCATGTGCCATATAGTTGCGGAGTTCCACTTTTTTGAGGCTAGAGTGCCGTATTGTTGCTAGTGCCCAAGATGTGCGATCTTGCCACATTTTCTGGAGCGTGGGTGCTATATAGGTGCGGTGGTTCAGTATACATGCCAGTGCTGGATAGGGAGGTGTTCTATATAAGTGCATGTGCCATATAGTTGCGGAGTTCCACTTTTTTGAGGCTAGAGTGCCGTATTGTTGCTAGTGCCCAAGATGTGCGATCTTGCCACATTTTCTGGAGCGTGGGTGCTATATAGGTGCGGTGGTTCAGTATACATGCCAGTGCTGGATAGGGAGGTGTTCTATATAAGTGCATGTGCCATATAGTTGCGGAGTTCCACTTTTTTGAGGCTAGAGTGCCGTATTGTTGCTAGTGCCCAAGATGTGCGATCTTGCCACATTTTCTGGAGCGTGGGTGCTATATAGGTGCGGTGGTTCAGTATACATGCCAGTGCTGGATAGGGAGGTGTTCTATATAAGTGCATGTGCCATATAGTTGCGGAGTTCCACTTTTTTGAGGCTAGAGTGCCGTATTGTTGCTAGTGCCCAAGATGTGCGATCTTGCCACATTTTCTGGAGCGTGGGTGCTATATAGGTGCGGTGGTTCAGTATACATGCCAGTGCTGGATAGGGAGGTGTTCTATATAAGTGCATGTGCCATATAGTTGCGGAGTTCCACTTTTTTGAGGCTAGAGTGCCGTATTGTTGCTAGTGCCCAAGATGTGCGATCTTGCCACATTTTCTGGAGCGTGGGTGCTATATAGGTGCGGTGGTTCAGTATACATGCCAGTGCTGGATAGGGAGGTGTTCTATATAAGTGCATGTGCCATATAGTTGCGGAGTTCCACTTTTTTGAGGCTAGAGTGCCGTATTGTTGCTAGTGCCCAAGATGTGCGATCTTGCCACATTTTCTGGAGCGTGGGTGCTATATAGGTGCGGTGGTTCAGTATACATGCCAGTGCTGGATAGGGAGGTGTTCTATATAAGTGCATGTGCCATATAGTTGCGGAGTTCCACTTTTTTGAGGCTAGAGTGCCGTATTGTTGCTAGTGCCCAAGATGTGCGATCTTGCCACATTTTCTGGAGCGTGGGTGCTATATAGGTGCGGTGGTTCAGTATACATGCCAGTGCTGGATAGGGAGGTGTTCTATATAAGTGCATGTGCCATATAGTTGCGGAGTTCCACTTTTTTGAGGCTAGAGTGCCGTATTGTTGCTAGTGCCCAAGATGTGCGATCTTGCCACATTTTCTGGAGCGTGGGTGCTATATAGGTGCGGTGGTTCAGTATACATGCCAGTGCTGGATAGGGAGGTGTTCTATATAAGTGCATGTGCCATATAGTTGCGGAGTTCCACTTTTTTGAGGCTAGAGTGCCGTATTGTTGCTAGTGCCCAAGATGTGCGATCTTGCCACATTTTCTGGAGCGTGGGTGCTATATAGGTGCGGTGGTTCAGTATACATGCCAGTGCTGGATAGGGAGGTGTTCTATATAAGTGCATGTGCCATATAGTTGCGGAGTTCCACTTTTTTGAGGCTAGAGTGCCGTATTGTTGCTAGTGCCCAAGATGTGCGATCTTGCCACATTTTCTGGAGCGTGGGTGCTATATAGGTGCGGTGGTTCAGTATACATGCCAGTGCTGGATAGGGAGGTGTTCTATATAAGTGCATGTGCCATATAGTTGCGGAGTTCCACTTTTTTGAGGCTAGAGTGCCGTATTGTTGCTAGTGCCCAAGATGTGCGATCTTGCCACATTTTCTGGAGCGTGGGTGCTATATAGGTGCGGTGGTTCAGTATACATGCTAGTGCTGGATAGGGAGGTGTTCTATATAAGTGCATGTGCCATATAGTTGCGGAGTTCCACTTTTTTGAGGCTAGAGTGCCGTATTGTTGCTAGTGCCCAAGATGTGCGATCTTGCCACATTTTCTGGAGCGTGGGTGCTATATAGGTGCGGTGGTTCAGTATACATGCCAGTGCTGGATAGGGAGGTGTTCTATATAAGTGCATGTGCCATATAGTTGCGGAGTTCCACTTTTTTGAGGCTAGAGTGCCGTATTGTGCTAGTGCCCAAGATGTGCGATCTTGCCACATTTTCTGGAGCGTGGGTGCTATATG